>NC_092333.1:194212500-194495000 GCF_046630445.1 Rutidosis leptorrhynchoides
TTCCACCACATTAGCAGTAAATTATCAGCAACTTCATTACTTATTGGCTTAAGTCTCTCCGAAAAATCATTATATTTGTTCATTAAAACCCTATCATATACTCATCCGCATCTTGTAACAAGAATTGTCATACCAATTACCGGGAATCAAAAAATCTGTATTTTGAATCTCACAATGTTTTTACATCAACAATTATACGTATAACATTTATCTCTTAGAATTATGATCTTCCATTCTGAAATTCGGAAAAGTATCAAGTCTACTAATCAATACTCTGAGTTTTGAAAAAGCTGAATGAAGCAGTAAAAACCTGTAAACGATCTTAACAGTCGAAAATTTGATGATGAAGAATAGTATGTTGGCAAAGCTCAGAAAAGTTGGAACTGGAAAACGGATTGAGCAAATCATGAAGGAGACAGTGGACAAATCACAAAGACTAAACCTGCCTCCAAAGAATCCAAATGATTCGGTATCTTCTGAAGTCATTAACGAATACCTTGCTCCTGACTCTAAACCTTTACGGATAAATCTTCTTCATCATCCTTTGATATTAGAAATTCTAAGATATCATCGTATCTTTCATTAAAAATATCCTTGATATTTCTGAGATATTCTTATAACTATTCTTATCTGAAATCATTTATCTCTTCGCGTTATCTGTATTACATCATAAAGAAAACTGTTTATTTTCTATATTCTGTAAACCTTCGAGTTGAAATTATGAATGTTTTGAAGTAGTGTTGGAAATTGATGCATGAGTTAGTATAATATAATGACACTTGATCATCGTGATTTTATTACAGTAAGTCATGCTGAGTTTCTAATGAAACGTGATGATTGATAGACCATGACGTCATCATGTGCCATGTTACATGACTCTTACATTCTACTTGATCTCCAAACATATCGGGAACATGTTTTCCTGATAATTCCATCTTTTCTCGTGACTTCTGGTAATTTAACAAGTCAGATCATGCTATTACCAGTTCTTTCTTAGAACGATAGCCATGATCATTCAAAATTCGAAGATTTAACCGACGAATCCGAGACGTCTTAATCGCTTTACTTAAAGTCAAGACGAATCTTATTTTCCTCATTTCACTCTTTTGTGATAGCTTCACTCGTACGTTTTGAGTAATCGAATTGTTTCATTCATATTACTCAAAGATGATAAAACTCTATTTTTCAACTCATATTCGTCATGAAAACGTACTTATTGTCAACCATGACGATCTCTATCAAATTTCGGGGACGAAATTTCTTTAACGGGTAGGTACTGTGACGACCCAGAAATTTTCGATCAAATTTAAACTTAATCTTTATATATTTCCGACACGATAAGCAAAGTCTGTAAGGTTGAGTCTCAAAAATTTTGAACTATTTCATATATGCAATTACCCTTCGACCGCTTCCGATGATTCACGAACAATTAATTGTAAATAAATGTGTGTGTATATATATATATATATATATATATATATATATATATATATATATATATATATATATATATATATATATATATATATATATAATAACTGGAAATATTGATATATATTTAATTAGAACTAAAATATAAAATGAAATACGATATATTTAAATTGTTATGAAAATGAATTTATATGTATATTTAATGTATATTAAATATAAATATTAAATGATTGTAATACTCGTTTGATGTTCCGATTGATATTAAACAAGTTAAATTCGAACTTATTTGATTTTAAAATAAACGGTGATCCATCAATGAGTTATATAAATTATAGGATTTTTCTGTGTACTTTTATTCGCCACTGATTAACAAGGGAGCACGAAATTCAGTCCGTAAAAGACGACGGCTAATAAATTCACACGTTTTATTTTTTAATATTTATAATTATTATTATATTCATTTAAATATTTGTCAACATATAATTTTTCAAAAGTAACGATCTAATCTAACTTTCTGTCACAAATGTTGTCTCCTTGAAATTCACATGCTACTAGTATTATTATTTTACATTTTATTACTTGCTTTACAATTAGTGTGTCTATATTTATATGTATATTGAATCTCCAAATACATATGGAAACACCTTCTCTCTCTTTATCTCTTTCTTCTGTGTTATAGGAAAACCCATCTACTTCTTCTTCTCTTGATCATAACCACCACCCATAAGACCATCTAACCCACTTTGAACACACCTGTTACCTTAGTGTAATCACAATCACCACCACCTTTGTGGAACCACAAACTACCATCTTAAATGAACACTAAACCAAAACCCATAGATGATTACATACATACTTTGCAACTTGAACACACTAATTATATACATATTATTGTTTTCTGATTATTTGATCACCACACTACTTGCTATAATTTTGTTTTCATCCGAACGTACCCAAACAACATCACAAAACATCACAACAGTCGCGGCTCTTGCTGCTGCTATTTCAGCCGTTGAAACCATCACCACTTGTGATCGTTACAGCTGATTTTATCACGTGTTTCGGTCCAAAATTCACCCAAGAACAATCTGTAACTTGCTGCGGTTTCAAACCACCTATCCATCGAGAACCACCGCTACTCTAACACTTTTGTTGCTTCTATTCTGTCGACAAACAGCAGCCAAAACTGCAAGGATTTACTGCTCGTTATTACCACTTTAACACCCACCTTTTTCTTGGTAAACCATCACTGTCGATATTATTAGTATCATTTTAATTTTGGGCTCATGCAACTTGACTCATAAAGGAGATAACAAATTCTTTTTATTTACTTTATCATTGATTGATTAAGAAGTGGCAGACAAGAGAATTTTGTAATCATACGAGTATTACATATTTATGATAAAGATGATTACGGCTTTTCGTTCCTATTATATTTTTTATATTTAAACCGAAACCCTTTATGGACATTAAACCGATTGTTGGGCTTAATTAAATTGATAATGGGCCGTGATATTTTTCTTTTGTTGATTGGGCCGGTTTTATAGCAAATATCAAGAGTAAATGTCCCGGTGTATCTGTTGATGTTCGATGGTGATAAGGATGTGATAATACGGTTATAAAACGAGTTATTGATGATGAAATGGATGATGATGATTAGTTAAGATAAGCTATTTAGATAGATAAATGGTAATCATGATGACAAAGATCATAATACTGTATGAATATAAGATAAATGATGATGAGAGGATGTAAATAAGATGATGAATCATGAAGGTGATTATGATACTGTTACAACTATTGATGATGTTTACGGATGATGATGTGATCACGAGATGATGATTTAGAAGATGATGATACACGATTAAAATAATCACAATGATGATGGCGAGTCACCTGCAGCTGCTATTTTAATGCTACTACTAATGCGTGCCTTTTTAATGTTGCTGCTGCAAGACCGAGTTGATATCACACTCGTTCCTATTTTGTTGCTATCCGTTTCCTGTTTCAAACAAAAGCTCATGAATCGAAACCCACTTGTTTTCTTGAGGTATATTATCGTTATTATTATTTATGATGAGGGTGATGAGATGAAGTGATGATGGAAAACGAAGATGATTAATGATGGTGATGATAGATAAAGATAACGATATAGTGATGTTTATGGATGGGTGTGATGATGGGCACATGATCACATCACAGTATATGATGATCATGACGATGATGATGATGTCGTGGTGATGTTACACATGATGATATATGATATATAATATATGATATATGATATATGATAATGAATAATGATACTTGAAATAATAAGTTAATGATGATGACGGTCGGTCGGTTAAGATATTGATGATCATTATTGATGATCGTGAGGTTATGATTTATGTTGATGAACCGAAGACGTTTAGGTTGTTATCGGGACGTCGCGGGTTCAAACCCGGACTTGGGCATTTTTTTTAGGACTACTTCATTGAGGTAGTTTACTTATTACTCATTATTATTATTATTATTATTATTATTATTATTATTATTATTATTATTATTATTATTATTATTATTATTATTATTATTATTATTATTTTCATTAACATGATTTTTATATATAATTTTATTTACATTATTAATATTAATATTATTATTATTATTATTATTATTATTATTATTATTATTATTATTATTATTATTATTATTATTATTATTATTATTATTATTATTATTTTCAATCTAATTATTATTATTACAACTATATTATTATTATTATTATCAATATTACTATTAATATTATTATTATTACAATAAAAGTTAGTTATACAACAATATATTTAATAAAACTATATTTTATAAAGTATTTATTTAAAGTATATAAAGTAAATATATTTAAGTTAATAATGAAACACATGATATAAAATAACAATTAAAATCGCTAATAATATATATATATTTGTTCAATTACCATTACATGAGTTAATATACATAATTGAATATAGGTTCGTGAATCCAAGGCCAACCTTGCATTGTTCAGTTCCGTCGTATGCATATTTTTACTACAAAATATCGTATAGTGAGTTTAATTTGCTCCCTTTTTAAATGCTTTTGCATTATATATTTTGGGACTGAGAATACATGCGCTGCTTTTATAACTGTTTTACGAAATAGACACAAGTACTTGAAACTACATTTTATGGTTGAATTATTATACTGGATATCACCCTTTAAAAAAGCTTGGTAGCCCAAGAATTTGGGAACAGACCCCCAAATTGACGTGAATCCTGAAGATAGATCTATGGACTTTGACACGTCCCATCCGGGTTACGGATGTTTAGTACTTCGATTTTATATACAGATGAGTGTACCAGTATATTGGGGATATTCTAGATGCATTTGTTAATGTCGGTTGCCAGGTGTTCACCATATGAATGAATTTTAATTCGCAGGTTATACGTACTATTTTATTACACAGGTTATGTGTAATATAAAAATGAAATCTTGTGGTCTATTAAAATTATGGAAATGAATGATTATGATAAACTTATGAACTCACCAACCTTTTGGTTGACACTTGAAAGCATGTTTATTCTCAGGTATGAAAGAAATCTTCTGTTGTGCATTTGCTCATTTTAGAGATATTACTTGGAGTCATTCATGACCTATTTCAAAAGATATTGCATTCGAGTCATTAAGTTCATCAAGATTGATAAGAAGTCATTGATAGTTTGATATATTAGGAAATGGCATGCATGCCTGTTAACTTTAAAGAACGTTTGTCTTTTAAAAACGAATATAATTTTTGTAAAATGTATCATATAGAGGTCAAGTACCTCGCGATGTAACCATATGTTATTGTATTCGTCCTTATGGATTAGGACGGGTCGTCTCATTACCATCCTACGATAAGTGGCCAACGAGGAGCGGATCCCCAAGCGGATAACACTCACCACTTACCCCAACCCACATATGTGGCCGATGAAGAGCGATAGGTCAAACATTAATCACTCACCACTACACACCATGAGGCCAACGAAAAGCGTAACCGAAACGTTAACACTTACCTCAATCACAAAGATGGCCGACGAAAAGCGAAAACGCTTACCATCCTTTGATAAGTGGCTAACGTAGAGAAAATCCTCAAATGGATAACACTCACACTTACCCAAACACACATATGTGATCGACGAAGAGTGATAGGTCAAACTTTAATCACTCGTCACATGCTTCACTTCCAATTGTGGTCGACAAAGAGTCATTCCTTCCGGAAATCACTCACCACATAACGCAAACCAAATATAGCCAACAAAGAGCTATCCATACGGATATCACTCACTATATTTTTCCCAACCCAAATGTGGCCCACGAAAAGCGTATCCTACCGGATAACACTTGCCACGTTGCACGCAAGCAACCAAATTATATACATAAACGTATAAATATTCCACTCACCTTGATTACCTGAAAAGCAATCCTACTTGAGCTCCTAAACTTCCAAATGAAAATCACCTAGGTAATATACAAACAAATAAGCTAAACACTCTAGCTTATGCTCAAAACACCATAAGTGCAATTTCAACCCATTTGCACTTACCTCCAATTTGACTAAGACAAATCTCACCCAAAACACCCATAATCACAATCGACTAGTGATTATGTTCCAACAACTCATTTTACTCAAGGTTTCATCATCAAAACACATTACATGCATCATTTGACACAAAACCTATTTTGACCTAATCTCAAGTCAAAACACCCATTTTGCAAGTTACACCTTTAATCGCTTATAACCTTAGTTAACTAGTGATGTAACACCCGAACATGATTATCAACTAATCAATTTCATCAACCAACCCAAAAACCCGCCAACAATGGTTATCAACACCATTTACTAGCTTAATCACTCATTTATCAACTAGTGGGTCTTATTCAAAAACACACAATCAAAACCCTAACTTTGAATATCAAATCCAATAATGAAATTCGGAGTTAGAACTTACCACAACAACCGCAACATAGCCGTGAACGAGATGAACAATTTTAACACTCGAGCTTTTGATCGATTCAAGCTCCTTCTTCCCCAAATCTCTCTCTCTCTCTCTCTCTCTAGATGAAATGAGAGTGTTTGTGGATGTGAAATATGATCCAAAATTGGATCCCAAACTGATAATATGGCTACACATCCAGTCCCAAGTGAAAAGACACAAATACCCCTCTTAATAAAACAAAACTGCACAGCTGGCCCATCAGTTCATCTGGACGGCGTCCAACAATCTGGACGACATCCAGTCTTTCTTTACTGGACGGCGTCCCACCATCTGGACGGCGTCCCATTCAACTGCACAAGACTGAAAATGGAACAGGGTCTTACAAATCTCCCCCACTTAAATTGGATCACGTCCCCGTGATCTCGCCACTTTAACAACAGGACCCACGCTCTATGGTCCTTCGACATACGTCCAAACTCGATGTCCACCACCCATTCCATCAAATCCGAAGATTTCACACAATTCCCTTGTAGTGACCCGAACTTTTCCATGTTTATATATATATTAAATGAAATTGTTATTTACATGATTAAATGTTTCCAACATGTTAAGCAATCAAACTTGTTAAGACTTGATTAACTGAAATATGTTTCATATAGACAATTGACCACCCAAGTTGACCGGTGATTCACGAACGTTAAAACTTGTAAAAACTATATGATGACATATATATGGATATATATATAGTTAACATGATACTATGATAAGTAAACATATCATTAAGTATATTAACAATGAACTATATATGTAAAAACAAGACTACTAACTTAATGATTTTTAAACGAGACATATATGTAACGATTATCGTTGTAAAGACATTTAATGTATATATATCATATTAAGAGATATTCATACATGATAATATCATGATAATATAATAATTTAAAATCTCATTTGATATTATAAACATTGGGTTAACAACATTTAACAAGATCGTTAACCTAAAGGTTTCAAAACAACACTTACATGTAACGACTAACGATGACTTAATGACTCAGTTAAAATGTATATACATGTAGTGTTTTAATATGTATTTATACACTTTTGAAAGACTTCAATACACTTATCAAAATACTTCTACTTAACAAAAATGCTTACAATTACATCCTCGTTCAGTTTCATCAACAATTCTACTCGTATGCACCCGTATTCGTACTCGTACAATACACAGCTTTTAAATGTATGTACTATTGGTATATACACTCCAATGATCAGCTTTTAGCAGCCCATGTGAGTCACCTAACACATGTGGGAACCATCATTTGGCAACTAGCATGAAATATCTCATAAAATTACAAAAATATGAGTAATCATTCATGACTTATTTACATGAAAACAAAATTACATATCCTTTATATCTAATCCATACACCAACGACCAAAAACACCTACAAACACTTTCATTCTTCAATTTTCTTCATTTAATTGATCTCTCTCAAGTTCTACCTTCAAGTTCTAAGTGTTCTTCATATATTCTACAAGTTCTAGTTACATAAAATCAAGAATACTTTCAAGTTTGCTAGCTCACTTCCAATCTTGTAAGGTGATCATCCAACCTCAAGAAATCTTTGTTTCTTACAGTAGGTTATCATTCTAATACAAGGTAATAATCATATTCAAACTTTGGTTCAATTTCTATAACTATAACAATCTTATTTCAAGTGATGATCTTACTTGAACTTGTTTTCGTGTCATGATTCTGCTTCAAGAACTTCGAGCCATCCAAGGATCCGTTGAAGCTAGATCCATTTTTCTCTTTTCTAGTAGATTTATCCAAGGAACTTAAGGTAGTAATGATGTTCATAACATCATTCGATTCATACATATAAAGCTATCTTATTCGAAGGTTTAAATTTGTAATCACTAGAACATAGTTTAGTTAATTCTAAACTTGTTCGCAAACAAAAGTTAATCCTTCTAACTTGACTTTTAAAATCAACTAAACACATGTTCTATATCTATATCATATGCTAACTTAATGATTTAAAACCTGGAAACACGAAAAACACCGTAAAACCGGATTTACGCCGTCGTAGTAACACCGCGGGCTGTTTTGGGTTAGTTAATTAAAAACTATGATAAACTTTGATTTAAAAGTTGTTATTCTGAGAAAATGATTTTTATTATGAACATGAAACTATATCCAAAAATTATGATTAAACTCAAAGTGGAAGTATGTTTTCTAAAATGGTCATCTAGACGTCGTTCTTTCGACTGAAATGACTACCTTTACAAAAATGACTTGTAACTTATTTTTCTGACTTCAAACCTATACTTTTTCTATTTAGATTCATAAAATAGAGTTCAATATGAAACCATAGCAATTTGATTCACTCAAAACGGATTTAAAATGAAGAAGTTATGGATAAAACAAGATTGGATAATTTTTCTCATTTTAGCTACGTGAAAATTGGTAACAAATCTATTCCAACCATAACTTAATCAACTTGTATTGTATATTATGTAATCTTGAGATACCATAGACACGTATACAATGTTTCGACCTATCATGTCGACACATCTATATATATTTCGGAACAACCATAGACACTCTATATGTGAATGTTGGAGTTAGCTATACAGGGTTGAGGTTGATTCCAAAATATATATATAGTTTGAGTTGTGATCAATACTGAGATACGTATACACTGGGTCGTGGATTGATTCAAGATAATATTTATCGATTTATTTCTGTACATCTAACTGTGGACAACTAGTTGTAGGTTACTAACGAGGACAGCTGACTTAATAAACTTAAAACATCAAAATATATTAAAAGTGTTGTAAATATATTTTGAACATACTTTGATATATATGTATATATTGTTATAGGTTCGTGAATCAACCAGTGGCAAAGTCTTACTTCCCGACGAAGTAAAAATCTGTGAAAGTGAGTTATAGTCCCACTTTTAAAATCTAATATTTTTGGGATGAGAATACATGCAGGTTTTATAAATGATTTACAAAATAGACACAAGTACGTGAAACTACATTCTATGGTTGAATTATCGAAATCGAATATGCCCCTTTTTATTAAGTCTGGTAATCTAAGAATTAGGGAACAGACACCCTAATTGACGCGAATCCTAAAGATAGATCTATTGGGCCTAACAAACCCCATCCAAAGTACCGGATGCTTTAGTACTTCGAAATTTATATCATATCCGAAGGGTGTCCCGGAATGATGGGGATATTCTTATATATGCATCTTGTTAATGTCGGTTACCAGGTGTTCACCATATGAATGATTTTTATCTCTATGTATGGGATGTGTATTGAAATATGAAATCTTGTGGTCTATTATTATGATTTGATATATATAGGTTAAACCTATAACTCACCAACATTTTTGTTGACGTTTTAAGCATGTTTATTCTCAGGTGATTATGAAGAGCTTTCGCTGTCGCATACTTAAATAAGGACGAGATTTGGAGTCCATGCTTGTATGATATTGTGTAAAAACTGCATTCAAAAAACTTATTTTGTTGTAACATATTTGTATTGTAAACCATTATGTAATGGTCGTGTGTAAACAGGATATTTTAGATTATCATTATTTGATAATCTACGTAAAGCTTTTTAAAACCTTTATCTATGAAATAAAGGTTATGGTTTGTTTTAAAAATGAATGCAGTCTTTGAAAAACGTCTCATATAGAGGTCAAAACCTCGCAACGAAATCAATTAATATGGAACGTTTTTAATCAATAAGAACGGGACATTTCAGTTGGTATCAGAGCGTTGGTCTTAGAGAACCAGAAAATTTGCATTAGTGTGTCTTATCGAGTTTGTTAGGATGCATTAGTGAGTCTGGACTTCGACCGTGTTTTCTTTAAAAATGATTGCTTAACATTTTTGTTGGAAACTATATATTATTAACATGTATATATTATGTGATATATTAATCTCTTAACATGTTAGATATTGTGTGATAGATGTCTACCTCTAGCACAAATCCCATTGACTCACCTAATAATAACGAAGAGTCGAATATATATTGGACTGATTCACAAGTTCCCGAAGAAGAACCGGAAGAAGAATCAGAACCGGAAGAAGAATCAGAACCGGAAGAGGAGGAACCGGAGGAGGAAATAGAACCGGTGGGGGAAATAATAAAACGGTTAAGTAAAAGAAAATCCTCAACGAACCGACCAAGGTTAATTATGGTCAATGGTGTTTCCGCCAAGGAAGCAAAATATTGGGAGGATTACCAATTCTCCGATGAATCGGATTCCGACGAGAATTCCGATGATGTTATAGAAATTACCCCAACTGAATTTAAAAAGGAAAAAGAAAATAATAAGGGAAAGGGTACCCTGATGAACTTTATATGTATCGTCAACCCCCGAAGCCCTTAAGTTGTAACAATGACCCGGGAACCTCTAAACCACCAGGTTTTTCTAAACCGTTGTGGAAAACGACAACTCGTATTAGGGGAACATCATATATCCCTAGAAACTTGGCAAAACGAACCAAAACTGAAGAAGAAGAAACGAGCGAGTCGGAATAAGATAGTTGTATTCGTGTGGTGTAATATATGTAATATAGTGTGCTTATGCTTTATGATATATGTAAAAATTGCTTGTATTAATAAGTATTTTTTTTATGAATCTAACTCTTGTCTATTTTACAGTATAAAAACACAAAATGGATAGATAACCCAATATTTTAAGAGACCTACCCGGAGACATGATTGATGAAATCTTGTCTAGAGTCGGTCAGAATTCTTCGGCACAACTATTTACGGCGAAATCAGTTTGTAAGACATTCGAAGAACGTTCCAAGAATGTCTTGGTTTATAAGAGACTTTCGTTTGAAAGATGGGGGATATCACATTGGGAAACCCATAAGTTACGATGTGTTTACTTTGACGCATATATTGCGGGGAACCCAAATGCTATTTTACGCAATGGGTTAAGAAATTATTTTGACTCAATATATCCGAATATTGGACTTCGTGATTTAGAAAAAGCGGCTAACATGCAACATAAAGAAGCATGTTATGCTTACGGATTAGTAATGTTCGCTTTTCACCAAAGTGAGAACAAGAACATCGGGCTACAACTATTAAACAAAACGTTTTCACAAGTGACAGAGTCGGTAATTGGGGTAAGAAATGAGGTTTTTAGATTGTTACGGGACTGTTGGACATTACGTAACCCTCGTCCCTTTGACGATGTTACAACACGCTGTCTTATCAACGGCCATAACGGTTATGTTCCACAAGACCAAGGATGGGAAGTAATCCTAGTAAAACCAGAATGCATGACTTGTTTCTGGACGTATGAATTACGTGTCTTTATTGCCTTTGCTGAACGACTTGTGTACTAGCTAGAATTATCTTCACAACCATCTTGTATCAAATTTATTGTGTGCTATATTTCATGCTATATGTAAAATAAGCGGTATTGTAAGTTTGTAAAATATTGTGTAAAAGATTGAACGCGAAATATTATTATAATCAGTTTTTCATATAGAATTGTAGTAGTTGAATTGTATATTAGCTACTAAGTATGAACTTAACGGTACCCGAATTTAAACTTATAAAACGCTAATATGAAGAAAAAGTTTTTATAAATGAGTTCATATTATGCTACGAAATACTATTAACTACTCTTAATATTCTGTATGATTAACTTGTTCCATTTGACTATTTTGAAGGAAATGGCACCGACTACTCGACACACCGTGAATATGAATGAAGAGGAATTTCGTACTTTTCTAGCTTCAAACATAGCCGCAGTACAGGCTGCGCTACATACCAACAATAACCTTGGATCTGGCAGTACAGAAAATCGTGTAGGATGCACCTACAAAGAATTCACTGCCTGCAAACCTTTGGAATTTGATGGAACCGAAGGACCGATCGGATTGAAACGGTGGACCGAGAAGGTCGAATCGGTGTTTGCCATAAGTAAGTGTACTGAAGAGGACAAAGTGAAGTACGCTACGCATACCTTCACAGGTTCTGTGTTAACATGGTGGAATACCTATCTAGAGCAAGTGGGACAAGACAATGCGTACGCACTACCGTGGTCAGCATTCAAGCACTTGATGAACGAGAAGTACCGTCCCAGAACCGAGGTCAATAAGCTCAAGATAGAACTTAGAGGGTTACGAACCCAAGGATTTGATATTACCACGTACGAAAGACGATTCACAGAATTGTGCCTATTGTGTCCGGGAGCATTCGAAGATGAGGAAGAGAAGATCGACGCATTTGTGAAAGGATTACCGGAAAGAATCCAAGAAGATATAAGTTCACACGATCCCTCCTCCATACAACAGGCATGTAGAATGGCTCACAAACTAGTGAACCAGATTGAAAAAAGAATTAAAGAACAGACTGCTGAAGAGGCCAATGTGAAGCAAGTCAAAAGAAAGTGGGAGGAAAACGGTGATAAGAATCACCAATACAACAACAACAGCAATTAGAACAATAATCGCAACAATTATCCCAACAATCGCAACATCAATCGCAACTACAACAAACGGCCCAACAACAACAACAACAACAACAACAACAACAACAACAACAATAACAGCAACTACAACAATCATCCCAACAACAATAATAACCGCAACAACAACAACAACAATCAGAAGCAGCTATGCCAAAGGTGTGAAAAGTATCACTCGGGATTCTGCACCAAATTTTGCAACAAGTGTAAAAGAAATGGTCATAGCGCGGTGAAGTGTGAGGTCTACGGACCAGGGGTTAATAGAATGAAAGGAACAAATGGTGTCGGAACGAGTAATGGCGGAGCAAGTAGTGTCGGAGCAAGTTATGCCAATGTAGTTTGTTATAAATGTGGAAAACCGGGCCACATTATTAGAAATTGCCCGAACCAGGAGAACACGAATTGGCAAGGCCGCGGAAGAGTTTTCAATATTAATGCGGCAGAGGCACAGGAAGACCCGGAGCTTGTTACGGGTACGTTTCTTATTGACAATAAATCTGCTTACGTTTTATTTGATTCGGGTGGGGATAGAAGCTATATGAGTAGAGATTTTTGTGCTAAATTAGGTTGTCCATTGACGCCTTTGGAAAGTAAATTTTTACTCGAATTAGCAAATGGTAAATTAATTTCAGCAGATAATATATGTCGGAATCGAGAAATTAAACTGGTTAGCGAAACATTTAAGATTGATTTGATACCAGTAGAGTTAGGGAGTTTTGATGTGATAATCGGTATGGACTGATTGAAAGAAGTGAAAGCAGAGATTGTTTGTTACAAAAATGCAATTAGCATTATACGAGAAAAAGGAAAACCCTTAATGGTGTACGGAGAAAAGGGCAACACGAAGCTACATCTTATTAATAATTTGAAGGCACAAAAACTAATAAGAAAAGGTTGCTATGCTGTTCTAGCACACGTCGAGAAAGTACAAACTGAAGAAAAGAGCATCAATGATGTTCCCATTGCAAAAGAATTTCCCGATGTATTTTCGAAAGAATTACCGGGATTACCCCCACATCGATCCGTTAAATTTCAAATAGATCTTGTACCAGGAGCTGCACCAATAGCTCGTGCTCCTTACAGACTCGCACCCAGCGAGATGAAAGAACTGCAAAGCCAATTACAAGAACTTTTAGAGCGTGGTTTCATTCGACCAAGCACATCACCGTGGGGAGCTCCTGTTTTGTTTGTCAAGAAGAAAGATGGTACATTCAGGTTGTGTATCGACTACCGAGAGTTGAACAAACTTACCATCAAGAACCGCTACCCACTACCAAGAATCGATGACTTATTTGATCAACTACAAGGCTCGCCTGTTTATTCAAAGATTGACTTACGTTCTGGGTATCATCAAATGCGGGTGAAAGAATATGATATTCCAAAGACTGCTTTCAGAACACGTTACGGTCATTACGAGTTTATGGTCATGCCATTTGGTTTAACTAATGCACCAGCTGTGTTCATGGACCTTATGAACCGAGTGTGTGGACCATACCTTGACAAGTTTGTCATTATTTTCATTGATGACATACTTATTTACTCAAAGAATGACCAAGAACACGGTGAACATTTGAGAAAGGTGTTAGAAGTATTGAGGAAGGAAGAATTGTACGCTAAGTTTTCAAAGTGTGCATTTTGGTTGGAAGAAGTTCAATTCCTCGGTCACATAGTAAACAAAGAAGGTATTAAGGTGGATCTGGCAAAGATAGAAACTGTTGAAAAGTGGGAAACCCCAAAAACTCCGAAACACATACGCCAGTTTTTAAGACTAGCTGGTTACTACAGAAGGTTCATCCAAGACTTTTCCAAAATAGCAAAACCCTTGACTGCATTAACGCATAAAGGGAAGAAATTTGAATGGAAGGATGAACAAGAGAAGGCGTTTCAATTATTGAAGAAAAAGCTAACTACGGCACCTATATTGTCATTGCCTGAAGGGAATGATGATTTTGTGATTTATTGTGACGCATCAAAGCAAGGTCTCGGTTGTGTATTAATGCAACGGATGAAGGTGATTGCTTATGCGTCTAGACAATTAAAGATTCACGAGCAAAATTATACGACGCATGATTTAGAATTAGGCGCGGTTGTTTTTGCATTAAAGACTTGGAGGCACTACTTATATGGGGTCAAAAGTATTATATATACCGACCACAAAATTCTTCAACACATATTTAATCAGAAACAACTGAATATGAGGCAGCGTAGGTGGATTGAATTGTTGAATGATTATGACTTTGAGATTCGTTACCACCCGGGGAAGGCAAATGTGGTAGCCGACGCCTTGAGCAGAAAGGACAGAGAACCCATTCGAGTAAAATCTATGAATATAATGATTCACACTAACCTTACTACTAATAAAGGAGGCGCAACAAGGAGTTTTAAAAGAGGAAAATTAAAAGGATGAAATACCCAAAGGATCAGAGAAGCATCTTAATATTCGAGAAGACGGAACCCGGTATAGGGCTGAAAGAATTTGGGTACCAAAATTTGGAGATATGAGAGAAATGGTACTTAGAGAAGCTCATAAAACCAGATACTCAATACATCCTGGAACGGGGAAGATGTACAAGGATCTTAAGAAACATTTTTGGTGGCCAGGTATGAAAGCCGATATTGCTAAATATGTAGGAGAATGTTTGACGTGTTCTAAGGTCAAAGCTGAGCATCAGAAACCATCAGGTCTACTTCAACAACCCGAAATCCCGGAATGGAAATGGGAAAACATTACCATGGATTTCATCACTAAATTGCCAAGGACTGCAAGTGGTTTTGATACTATTTGGGTAATAGTTGATCGTCTCACCAAATCAGCACACTTCCTGCCAATAAGAGAAGATGACAAGATGGAGAAGTTAGCACGACTGTATTTGAAGGAAGTCGTCTCCAGACATGGAATACCAATCTCTATTATCTCTGATAGGGATGGCAGATTTATTTCAAGATTCTGGCAGACATTACAGCAAGCATTGGGAAGTCGTCTAGACATGAGTACTGCCTATCATCCACAAACTGATGGGCAGAGCGAAAGGACGATACAAATGCTTGAAGACATGCTACGAGCTTGTGTTATTGATTTCGGAAACAGTTGGGATCAACATCTACCATTAGCAGAATTTTTCTACAAAAATAGCTACCATTCAAGCATTGAGATGACGTCATTTGAAGCACTTTATGGTATAAAGTGCAGGTCTCTGATTTGTTGGAGTGAAGTGGGGGATAGACAGATTACGGGTCCGGAGATAATACAAGAAACTACCGAGAAAATCATCCAAATTTAACAAAGATTGAAAACCGCCCAGAGTCGACAAAAGAGCTACGCGGACAGTAAAAGAAAAGATATAGAGTTTGAAATTGGAGAAATGGTCATGCTTAAGGTTTCACCTTGGAAAGGCGTTGTTCGATTTGGTAAACGGGGGAAACTAAATCCAAGGTACATTGGACCATTCAAGATTATAGATCGTGTCGGACCAGTAGCTTACCAACTGGAGCTACCTCAACAACTCGTGGCTGTACATAACACTTTCCACGTCTCAAATTTGAAGAAATGTTTTACTAAAGAAGATCTCACTATTCCGTTGGACGAAATCCAAATCAATGAAAAACTTCAATTCATTGAAGAACCCGTCGAAATAATGGATCGTGAGGTTAAGAGACTTAAACAAAACAAGATACCGATTGTTAAGGTTCGATGGAATGCTCGTAGAGGACTCGAGTTCACCTGGGAATGTGAAGATCAGATGAAGAAGAAATACCCGCATTTATTTCCAGAAGATACGCCAACACCTCCAACTGCTTAAAATTTCGGGACGAAATTTATTTAACGGGTAGGTACTGTAGTGACCCGAACTTTTCCATGTTTATATATATATTAAATGAAATTTTTATTTACATGATTAAATGTTTCCAACATGTTAAGCAATCAAACTTGTTAAGACTTGATTAATTGAAATATGTTTCATATAGACAATTGACCACCCAAGTTGACCGGTGATTCACGAACGTTAAAACATGTAAAAACTATATGATGACATATATATGGATATATATATAGTTAACATGATACTATGATAAGTAAACATATCATTAAGTATATTAACAATGAACTACATATGTAAAAACAAGACTACTAACTTAATGATTTTTAAACGAGACATATATGTAACGATTATCGTTGTAAAGACATTTAATGTATATATATCATATTAAGAGATATTCATACATGATAATATCATGATAATATAATAATTTAAAATCTCATTTTATATTATAAACATTGGGTTAACAACATTTAACAAGATCGTTAACCTAAAGGTTTCAAAACAACACTTACATGTAACGACTAACGATGACTTAACGACTCAGTTAAAATGTATATACATGTAGTGTTTTAATATGTATTTATACACTTTTGAAAGACTTCAATACACTTATCAAAATACTTCTACTTAACAAAAATGCTTACAATTACATCCTCGTTCAGTTTCATCAACAATTCTACTCGTATGCACCCGTATTCGTACTCGTACAATACACAACTTTTAGATGTATGTACTATTGGTATATACACTCCAATGATCAGCTCTTAGCAGCTCATGTGAGTCACCTAACACATGTTGGAACCATCATTTGGCAACTAGCATGAAATATCTCATAAAATTACAAAAATATGAGTAATCATTCATGACTTATTTACATGAAAACAAAATTACATATCCTTTATATCTAATCCATACACCAACGACCAAAAACACCTATAAACACTTTCATTCTTCAATTTTCTTCATCTAATTGATCTCTCTCAAGTTCTATCTTCAAGTTCTAAGTATTCTTCATATATTCTACAAGTTCTAGTTACATAAAATCAAGAATACTTTCAAGTTTGCTAGCTCACTTCCAATCTTGTAAGGTGATCATCCAACCTCAAGAAATCTTTGTTTCTTACAGTAGGTTATCATTCTAATACAATGTAATAATCATATTCAAACTTTTGTTCAATTTCTATAACTATAACAATCTTATTTCAAGTGATGATCTTACTTGAACTTGTTTTCGTGTCATGATTCTGCTTTAAGAACTTCGAGCCATCCAAGGATCCGTTGAAGCTAGATCCATTTTTTTATTTTCCAGTAGGTTTATCCAAGGAACTTAAGGTAGTAATGATGTTCATAACATCATTCGATTCATACATATAAAGCTATCTTATTCGAAGGTTTAAACTTGTAATCACTAGAACATAGTTTAGTTAATTCTAAACTTGTTCGCAAACAAAAGTTAATCCTTCTAACTTGACTTTTAAAATTAACTAAACACATGTTCTATATCTATATCATATGCTAACTTAATGATTTAAAACCTGGAAACACGAAAAACACCGTAAAACTGGATTTACGCCGTCGTAGTAACACCGCGGGCTGTTTTGGGTTAGTTAATTAAAAACTATGATAAACTTTGATTTAAAAGTTGTTATTCTGAGAAAATGATTTTTATTATGAACATGAAACTATATCCAAAAATTATGGTTAAACTCAAAGTGGAAGTATGTTTTCTAAAATGGTCATCTAGACGTCGTTCTTTCGACTGAAATGACAACCTTTACAAAAATGACTTGTAACTTATTTTTCCGACTAAAAACCTATACTTTTTCTGTTTAGATTCATAAAATAGAGTTCAATATGAAACCATAGCAATTTGATTCACTCAAAACGGATTTAAAATGAAGAAGTTATGGGTAAAACAAGATTGGATAATTTTTCTCATTTTAGCTACGTGAAAATTGGTAACAAATCTATTCCAACCATAACTTAATCAACTTGTATTGTATATTATGTAATCTTGAGATACCATAGACACATATACAATGTTTCGACCTATCATGTCGACACATCTATATATATTTCGGAACAACCATAGACACTCTATATGTGAATGTTGGAGTTAGCTATACAGGGTTGAGGTTGATTCCAAAATATATATATAGTTTGAGTTGTGATCAATACTGAGATACGTATACACTGGGTCGTGGATTGATTCAAGATAATATTTATCGATTTATTTCTGTACATCTAACTGTGGACAACTAGTTGTAGGTTACTAACGAGGACAGCTGACTTAATAAACTTAAAACATCAAAATATATTAAAAGTGTTGTAAATATATTTTGAACATACTTTGATATATATATGTATATATTGTTATAGGTTCGTGAATCAACCAGTGGCCAAGTCTTACTTCCCGACGAAGTAAAAATCTGTGAAAGTGAGTTATAGTCCCACTTTTAAAATCTAATATTTTTGGGATGAGAATACATGCAGGTTTTATAAATGATTTACAAAATAGACACAAGTACGTGAAACTACATTCTATGGTTGAATTATCGAAATCGAATATGCCCCTTTTTATTAAGTCTGGTAATCTAAGAATTAGGGAACAGACACCCTAATTGACGCGAATCCTAAAGATAGATCTATTGGGCCTAATAAACCCCATCCAAAGTACCGGATGCTTTAGTACTTCGAAATTTATATCATATCTGAAGGGTGTCCCGGAATGATGGGGATATTCTTATATATGCAGCTTGTTAATGTCGGTTACCAGGTGTTCACCATATGAATGATTTTTATCTCTATGTATGGGATGTGTATTGAAATATGAAATCTTGTGGTCTATTATTATGATTTGATATATATAGGTTAAACCTATAACTCACCAATTTTTTTGTTGACGTTTTAAGCATGTTTATTCTCAGGTGATTATTAAGAGCTTCCGCTGTCGCATACTTAAATAAGGATGAGATTTGGAGTCCATGCTTGTATGATATTGTGTAAAAACTGCATTCAAGAAACTTATTTTGTTGTAACATATTTGTATTGTAAACCATTATGTAATGGTCGTGTGTAAACAGGATATTTTAGATTATCATTATTTGATAATCTACGTAAAGGTTTTTAAAACCTTTATCTATGAAATAAAGGTTATGGTTTGTTTTAAAAATGAATGCAGTCTTTGAAAAACGTCTCATATAGAGGTCAAAACCTCGCAACGAAATCAATTAATATGGAACGTTTTTAATCAATAAGAACGGGACATTTCATCCCTTAGGCGACTTTACTCAAAAGTTACCCTTCTGCTTTAAATCATCATCCGTGATTTACCAAATTTACCAAACCGAGCACTAAGTCTCACTTCATTCCCAAACTGGAACGAACTCATGCCTCGACCGTATGACAAACACATGCTAACATTCCAAATCTCATACCGAGTTAGCAATCCCTTTAGCGTACACTTATCGTGTACATTGCTAAAGTAACAATGCACCAATAATATGGCCAACAAACATCACAATGGAGCCGACAAAAAGTGAATCCTCACGATTGGATACCACTTGCCCTACATTCTCACGCGTACGTGGCTGACGAAAAGCAGTAGATCAAACGTTAACCACTTACCACTACGCAACAAGAGGCCGACAAAAAGCGCACCCTTACGAATCACACTTACCTATCCTCACACAAGGCCAAACAAAAGCGATTCCTAACAGAAAATGCCTTCCACACACCAATAAGTAGCCAACGAAAAGTGAATCCTGATGGATAACACTTACTACTTATCACACCCCAACTGTGGCCAACGAAAAGTGAATCCTCGCAATTGGATAGCACTTGCCACAATACATACAAGAAAACTAAGTATATACGCATACTTAGAATCATTCCACTCGACTTGGAATCTCTCGCACCCGAACCATACGTATGCACAAACACCGCTATCACGATCGCACAAAACATAACCTATATCACACATAGGTTCAAGAATACAATTCTCTAAAAGAGAATTTGGCACACCATCCCTCAACCACAGGACCTTACATTGCTCAATGAGCCCGCCCATTTATCACTTAACGAGCTCAACCACATTACTACCTCGAGTAGTAATTCATGTAACACCCCCGTTTTGGGCCTAGCTAACATAGACTATTTTGCCCCTAAGCGTTATTAAAAGTAATTTTAATAGTAGTATGTTTTGATTATCTGATTGTTTGGTTAAAACCATTTTGTGACAAGGGTCACAGAACTGGTTCATTTGTTTAATTTGGACTCCCTTAGGGCTGCCTAACGAAGTACGAAAGATATCAGATAACTGATAAATACCTGTGTGTTGTGGAGTATGGGTTTTAAACCCTTTTAAGTGTATGTATCTGCTTCAAGAGTTCATTTCTAGAACTCTCCTAAAACTAGCTCGTACCTAATCTTCTTCACTCAAAAATCCTAACTTGATCCAAGCTTGAAATTGGTTTGTGGAGCTTTATGAACTTATTTATATCATCTTTGTAATCATCAAACTAGGTTAGCATGCTTGAATCATTGCTTGAATCTTTTGTAATTTGGGTTTTTGTGTTCTTGAGCAAAAGTGAGTTTTGATGCTTGAATCTTGATGAATTGTGTTTGTAAGTGTTAATTGTTATTAGAAATAGCTCATATATAGTTTATATGATGTTTTTGAAGTGGTTTCATGGTCAGATTGAGCAAAAATCATGTTTTGGGGTCAAAAAACGCGAAAACGGCGTGCAGGAACTGTTCTTCAGCCCCCACACGAGTGACCATGCATTTGAGGCTCAACCACGTAGTTGAGTGCTCACTCGCACGAGTGAGGTCTCGTCCGCGCGAGTGAGCACTGGTTAGCGTTTGGTAAAATTGAAAAGGGCGTAACTTTCAAACTGTAACTCCATTTTTGATGAATCAAATATCGTTGGAATCATATTGAAGAGTAATTTTCAATGGTAAACTTTTAAGAAACTGGATCAAACTTTATTTTGGTCATAAAAAGGGGTTTTAGCGTGTATGTCTTGTTTTACACGCATTTGAGTGACGTTATTGATTGAAATTATAATGTAGACATATCATATAGTGATTACATGATTGTAGGTGTTGATTTAGGGTATGAATTGATGTTTGATGTTGTGCTTTTGGGTTGAAACTCGTCTAAATAGTTGCTGCTACTGTTCTTCATCACTCGCACGAGCGAGCATTCACTCGTACGGTTGAGATAGTCAATCGTGTGGTGAACCGTGCGAGTGAGTGGTGATGGGAACTTATGATTTGATTGTGATGATACGTACGGTTGAGACGTGACTCGTACGAGTCACTGGTCACTCGTGTGGTGAACCGTACGGATCAGATTAGTCACTGTAGGATGTTTGGTCATAGACCAAACGTACGAGTGAGTTGTCAACTGCACGATTGAGTGTTCTCAAACATGCGTGTGATGGTGTTACTCATATGGTTGGCAGACCAGTTGTAAAGTGATTAAGTGTTGGTATTGGTGTTGTTGTCTTGTTGTCGGGTTGTTATCAAGACATGATTACTGACTGTGTTATGTCTATTCTCAGGTGATAAAGACGAAGAGAAGGCTCAGTAAGATTAAAATTCTGAGTTCCTTCTGTTACTGGTAATCAGTGAGTGCGCTTATCTTCGGGTGTAGTATAGAGTAGCAAGTTGTGCTACTATGTTATATTGTTATAGTTGCTATGCTTAGTAGATATGTTGTAATATTGATTACTGTAGAGTTGCCATGCTAGTCGTAGTGACAGTTGTCTGTAGTGGTAGTTGCTTAACAGTTGTGTACACAAGTTGTAGTTACCAGTTGGGACCTCTAGTTGTTAGGCTCAGCTCAGAGAGGTCAACCTAGTTGAGGTTGGGTCTAGTTGGCTACTGATTGTTGTTCAGTAGTAAGGACTTTCGGTAGACGCTAGACTGATCAGCTAGTGGTCGTGTGCTTGTACAAGTAGTCGAGTCTCTAGTTGGACCATAGTTGCCAGTAGCCAGTTGATAGTTGCTAGTTGCCAGTTGATAGTTGCTAGTTGTCGGTTGCCTGTTATTGATTGTTGTAGCTGCTGTAGTTGTACAAGTTGGTACTGTATGCTAGATCTGTTAGATGATTCCATTCACTTAGCCTTGTGCTAACCCCCCTCACCTCCTCCCTTGCAGGTTTTGGATGTTAGCGGGTTTTGGGATAGAAGTGGTTGTTTGAAGATATGTTTAACAAGACGAACTCTGATGTCTTGACTTTTATAAATATGTAACTAGTCGTTTAACGTAACACTGGTGATTTTTAATGAAGTAATTAACTATGGGTAATTATGTAAATTAAGTCTTCCGCTGTGATATAAAAAAAATCTTGGGTGTTACAAGTTGGTATCAGAGCATAGGTTTGGCCGCATGTACATTGTGTTGAATGTCATGTTCCCAAACCTTGTGTTGTGTCAAACATATCTGAGGGGACGGGTTAAGTGAATATTGGGATTACATGCTTTAGTTGATAGATACTAACCTGTTTTCCACTAAGCGTTTGTGTGAGTTGTTGTGGTAGTGCAGATATGGCAGATAATACAGGAAACGCAACTGGTCTGTCAGCCCCCGAAACATTCAGAGCCCCAGATGAAGACGGGTATGTGTCAGAAGAAAATCCGCAAGAACAAATTCTAGATTTGGAAAGTCGGTTAAAGGAAGCAAATGATCGAATAAGAGAATTAGAACAAAGTCAGGTAATAGTGAATCCAAGTGGTAGTGTACCGAATCAAATGTTTAGTGGGTATCCAGTGCAGTCAAATATGTATCAGCAAACTGGAAGTGCTTTCCAACAACAGCAATGGTTACCACCTCAGTATCAGTTTCCTCAATAGTATCAGACGCCACCTCAGTTTAATCAACAGTTCCCAAATCAGATGTGGGGTCCTTATCAGATGCCGATGTTTTAACAACCGAAGAAATGTACCTTCAAACAGTTTCTGAACTGTAATCTGCCAGAGTATTCAGGAAGTTCTAACCCAACAGTGACTCTTAACTGGCTAAGAGATATAGAAAAAAGGTTTTTGAGGCTTGTCAGTGCGAACCAGAATTGCAGGTTATTTATGCTAGTCGTATGCTGAAGAATAGGGTAATGGTTTGGTGGGATACAGTTATTTCTAGTATACCGAAAGAGCAAGTGAACATGATTACTTGGGAACAATTTTATATAAAGTTTGTGAGCAGTATTGTTCATCCTATGACCTCAATCGAATTAAGACAGAATTTCTGGCAATGAAAATGACACCTCAGATGACGATAGATGAGGTGATTGAGCAGTATATCGATAAATTAAGGTTCGTGCAACTGTGGGTTCCAGACGAACAGGCCAGAATTCAACATTTTGTTAATATAATTTTATCGAGTACAGAACGATGGTTAGGATGGCGACGACGCTATCGCAAGCGTTTGTTATGGCCAAGATGGTAGAAGATGACGTTAAAGCAGCAATAAATATAATGGTAGGTTATGTGGTAACACAACAAGATCAGGTGATGAGTCATTCGGACTCTAGGTCAAAGAAGTCTGTTAAGTTGAAACAGAAAAGTAGGTCAGAACAGAGTGGGTCAGTATCAAGTCAGAATTCTTGGTGTTATAGTTGTAGATCATCTCATAGTGGTCCTTGTTCAGATTCAACCAAAAGATGTTTGAGATGTGGTATTGTGGGACGAGATTCGGATGTGTTCGTTCCAAGAGGATGTATGTTGCAAATGTCATCAAGTGGGGTATAGGTCAGCTCAGTGTCCGTATGTAAGAGGATCAGGTTCTGGGGCGGGGCCAGGAGCGCAGTCGGGAGCAGTAGGTGGATCTTCTGGTTCTCCAGTTGGGCAGAAAAGAAAGAATCCACCTATGACAACAGCAAGAGCTTATCAGATGATTGCAGATGCAGATGTTGAATATGATGTGAATACAGGTATGCTTCAAAATCCTCGTACTGTTTAGTTGTATATATATGATTATGTATATATATGTGTGTGTAGATTTGTAGATCTTGATTGTAGTGTAAGATTTATTTTGTTGGGTTATGTGTTGTATGTTTGGTCGCGACCCTTGTGTGCTATGTGGGGTAAGGGTGATCCTTATGTTGATTTTTTGAGATTGAGAACCGTGACTTGGATAGAGATGCGTTGAGCATGTTTATATGGTGGACTTTTGGACGACATGAAGTTGTTGGATAGTGGCATGAGTATGATTGTTATGACGGTAGTGAACTATATTGACCACATATTTCCTATGCTTATTGGATGTATGATCTGGTTGATAGATTATATTTGGATGATTGATAGACAAGGTTCGAGTAACTTTGATTGGACAGATGTTGTGATTGATTAGTCATAAAGTAGTTAAATTAATTACCGATGCTTATTGAGAAGATTGATTGGACATAAGTTAGTGAATGATACAAGTAGAATTTTTCCGTTTCGAGCAACTCATAATGAAGGTATGATTTAGGATAATATGCTTGTGTCCGGCCAACAGAAGTATATTATGATAAATTATACGTAATTTCTGGGAAGCTGAAGGAAAATTAGGTGGCCTGTGCTATATTGGATTGTGTTGTGACTGGACATGAGACGAATAACCTGTGAAGCTCTGTTGACTTAAGAAACAATTTCATGGACATAGGTATAGATTTTAGCATGATGACTAGTTCTATTGCCTAAGCTTGGGATAATTGTGAAAAGTGGACTGTATAAAGAATTGAATTGGATGACAAATCGTGAAATTTATGATACAGAATGGCGTAGAAACATGAATTTGACTCTGATTATTTGACTTGATTGTATATTTTGTAGGTTTAAGTGGATTAACGGACGTTAATCGATGAAGATTGTGGCAAATTATTTTGTATCGAAAGTGTATTGACATCAAGAATCTCGTTTCCCTATGCAATTGTGGTGGATAATGTCGGTATCGGGGATAAGATCGATAAAGTTGATCGTGTGTTTTAGCAGTTCGAGTAACAATTTTGGGTTTTGTTGACCATAGTTGACCCTATTCCGAGGATGGAATCTCTTTAAGGAGGGTAGATTTGTAACACCCGCGTTTTGGGCCTAGCTAAAATAGACTATTTTGCACCTAAGCGTTATTAAAAGTAATTTTAATAGTAGTATGTTTGATAGTGCTCCAAATGAACATATATTTAGTAGCAATATCCTCCCAATATGTAAATTATTTAGTTGTAATTGTCCTATTTTAAGTTGTAATCGTTTATATTAAATAAATGCGAAGACAAAAGGCGAAAATGACAATTTGAAGATGCAAATGACCAAAAAGCTCAAATGTACAAGATACAATCCAAGTGGTTCAATTTATTGATAAGAAACGTCTAAAATGACAAAAGTACAAGTTGCGGAACGCAAAGTACAAGATATTAAATTATACGAAAGGACGTTCGAAAATCCGGAACCGGGACATGAGTCTACTCTCAACGCGCGACGCAACGGTGCAAAAATTACAAGTCAACTATGCACATAAATAAAATATAATATTTAAATAATTCTTAAAATTATTTATATATTATATTATTATTTAATTACGTTGACAAGCTAAGATCCAAAAAATTGTGAGCTGAAAAATCAAACTCCACGACTCGCGGAGTTTGAAGGCCAAAAACTCCACGACTCGCGGAGCTTTCAGAAATCAAAACGCCTATAAAAGGCCATGCATTCGTTCGATAAAAATAATAAATAATAATAATAATACTCTGTAATAAATAAATAAATAAATAAATATATATATAATATATATAGTATAGGGTAGTTTTATATTAGATTAGTTCGGGTTATGTAAAGGTTATTTTACGGGTTTTTGAAGTCGAAATTCTGTCCGTGTACCACTACGCAATAAATAATCAATGTAAGCTATGTTCTCCTTTTTAAATTAATGTCTCGTACTTAAGTTATTATTATGCTTATTTAAGACAAAGTAATCATGATGTTGGGCTAAAATACTAAAATTAGGTAATTGGACTTTGTACTATAATTGGGGTTTGGACAAAAGAACGACACTTGTGGAAATTAGACTATGGGCTATTAATGGGCTTTATATTTGTTTAACTAAATGATAGTTTGTTAATTTTAATATAAAGATTTACAATTGGACGTCCCTATAAATAACCATATACACTCGATCGGACATTATGGGCGGGGTATTTATATGTACGAATAATCGTTCATTTAACCGGACACGGGAATGGATTAATAGTCTATGGACTTATTAAAACAGGGGTGAAATTATGTACAAGGACACTTGGCGTAATTGTTAACAAAGTATTAAAACCTTGGGTTACACGCAGTCGATATCCTGGTGTAATTATTAAACAAAGTATTAAGACCTTGTTACAGTTTAAGTCCCCAATTAGTTGGAATATTTGACTTCGGGTATAAGGATAATTTGACGAGGACACTCGCATTTTATATTTATGACTGATGGACTGTTATGGAAAAAAATCAGATGGGCATATTAAATAATCCAGGACAAAGGACAATTAACCCATGGGCATAAAACCAAAATCAACACGTCAAACATCATGATTACGGAAGTTTAAATAAGCATAATTGTTTTATTGTATTTTTCATCGTACTTTTATTTACTCGCTATTTTATTTAACGTCATTTATTTATTGTCATTTATTTTTCGCTACTTTAATTATCGTCATTTATATTTTGCATTAGGTTTTAATTGTAACTTAAAATATAAATCGACAAACCGGTCATTAAACGGTAAACCCCCTTTTTATATATTATTATATATATATATTTATATATTTTGTACAAATATAGTTGTTTAAAAATATAGTGTGCAATAAGCCCGCTCCCTGTGGAACGAACCGGACTTACTAAAAACTATACTACTCTACGATTAGGTACACTGCCTATAGTGTTGTAGCAAGGTTTAGGTATATCCATTTTGTAAATAAATAATTAAAACTTTTGTAGTTTGTATCACTTTTCGTAGTAAAATATAGTACTATCACGTACCCCCACGCTACTACATCAAGTTTTTGGCGCCGCTGCCGGGGAAGTCGGCGAAACTCTATATTTTTAATTTATTTTTGTATAAATATATATTTTTAGAAAAACAATATAAAACTTAAGTAAAAAAAAAAACCGAAAATGCAAACTCCACGACTCGCGGAGTTTGCAGGCTTAAAACGCCGCAACTCGCGGAGCTGCTCTGACGCGCTGACAGAAACCCTATTTTTGCTTTAATTACGGAGTAATATTATTTATTATTATTTTTAAACCCTAATTACTTTATTAGTTTAATATAATTAGTTTTAATTTTTAATTAAATTGTATTTTAAATTTTAATTAGTTTTATTTATATATAAATTAATACTTTTATAAAATAAAAATATAAAAATAATATTTTTATAAAAATTGTACTTTTTACAACTTTAAGATTATTTTTATATTTTGTATCTTTTTATTTGTTTTAGCGTAATATTTGTATTTTATCGCTCGTACTTAGTTTTAAGTCATAGTTTTTGCCGTAGTTATTTTTATTTCTAGATTTTTAGGCTTTGTCATAAAATCCCTTAAGAGCTTTTTCTTTAGACTAAGATTTATGTGCTTTAGAATTTTGCGACGCCGTTTTTATATTTTAGTACCTTTTTAAGTTATTACCATTTGGGATATAGTTTTTCTTTTAAGCTTTAATATTTTTAGACGCAACTTTTAATTCTTAGTTTTTAATTCCTTTTTAAGTTTCGAAGCGCTACTTTCTTATTTTTATTTTTCGACGCCTATTATTTTTCGACACTTTTATTTTTCGATATTTTTCGACGCACTTCTTTTTCTTTCTTATTTCTCGACGCTTTAGTTTTTTTTAGGACTTAGAAATTTTCTCTATTTCTTATCTAATATCTCAAACGGAAAGAACAATTATTTAAGTGGTTAAATTAATGGACGTTGACAATTTTCTGCTTCGTAGTAATAGTTGGATTTGTTAGTGGCTGAGTTGTGAGCTTCCGATTTAAAGGGTTCTGGCTCCCTGCTGCATCTTTTGGCTATTCGAAACGTGGGCAAAAGCAGAAAAGTTTATTAATTGGACAACTTATATAAGTTTTTCTATTTTTATAACTAATAGGATAATTAGTAAATGCACCACATTGTAGCTAAAATTTGGCCATCGCAATAAAATGGAAAATTTTGAAAACAAGGCTATGGAAACTCTTTTTGATATCCAAAATCAATTTAATCAATACTCTCAAACGGGTGTTGATGACAATTCGTTCGGTCAATCTTGGATCACGAATGATGAAACAATAACTGGTTGTGAAATTTGTGGAGATTATCACTCAACATGTGAATGTTACTATTACGTTCCTATGGAAAATTACGCACCCACGGAACCTGAATGGAACGATTACGAAGAATACAATTCAAATTGGGATTATTTCCAAGAATATATCCAAACTCAACAACCAGTAGACGAGGAAAATTACGTGTCTGAAAATTTATTAGACAATATGAAAATCAAACTCGAAGAACTCAATGCTCAAAATGAACAAATGAGAGAGTTTGTAAACCAGCAAGCTGAAACTCTATCAGACTACATACCTGTTAATCTGAGGAGTATTGTGCAAGAAAATCTCATATCATCGAATTTTGATGAATTCGAGAGCTCCGAAATCACCAACTATCCCGATGATACTTTTTATTCAGCTTTACCAATTTCACAACATATCGACACATTAGCCTCTACCGACGAAATCAACGATCCATCAATGGATGAAGAAGAAGAAGTAAGGGTGACAAATTGGTACTCTTGGGAAAACGATAACGTTGAAAATTTTACCCCCGAGACCAAAATGGAGGGACTGATAAGGACCGTTAATGAAGAAGAATTTACTTCGATCCCGAAATTCACTATTCAACAACCTTCCAACCCAATATTCTCAATAGACGAGTCATCTATCGAAGATGAACTACGAGCTTTAATAGATAATGACACCTCAGATTTCACCCAAATGGGTAATAGAGGTGAAAACTTTGATCCCGAGAATAAACGGAAGGAAATGTTAGGAATTGTCCACCCTATAGTATGTATGTCGGTGTATATCGATCCATTTGACCAAGAACCAGAAAAGAGATATATCCATTTACTAAAAGCTACACTTAAAAAGGAATTAATTAGTGACAAGGCGAGTCTAAACTTTAAACCCATTGATATATTATACACCACCCGAGATGTAAATAACTGGCTCACTATTCTAATTCGTGGAACTTATTCTACCGACTTCACATGTCGTCAGCTAAGTGTGGGGAAGTCTAACCCCACTTACCGTTAAATTAGGGGTTCGGGTTAGTGCATAACTCGTTAATAAACATGCATAATAAGTTAGGGTAAAAGACGCATTTTCAAAAATTATCAAACAGTTCAGAAAAGCAACCATTTTTGAAGAAAAACATGTGTGATAAAACAAGAAGGAATGAACGATGAGGCGCGCCATCTATCATTCGACGAGCTTTGTAATTACAAACTGGGTATTTTCAATCACTTTTCTACACTAATCACCCTCATGAATTTATAATTATAGTCTGATTTCATGCAAATGAGGGGGCATTGCATGATCTTAAGTGTGGGGAAGGGTTATAAATTCTCTCGGGTTTGTACTTAGTTTATTTGCCAAATTTTGTGAAAATTTTAAAAAAATTTCAAATAAATGAATTCAAAATCATGTTTATACATATTTATGAACGATGAAAATTAGGTGTTAATACCGAAATTATCGTTACCTCGGAAAGGACATAAATTGAGAAACAACTAAAACGCTTGAATTTATTTATTAGGATATAAAAAGACGCATGAAAAAAGCCAAGTGTGGGGAGAATATACCAAGTTATTCAATAAAAAATTATCTATCACATGTTTCTGTAAAGTTTATTGCAGGTGCTTTTGTTTTGGACTAAATTAACTGTTTTACCCGATTTACTGTAATGAAAGATGGATCTACACGATGAATCAATTCCATCATTAAAAGGAAGTAAAGTCTTCCGAAAAAGACACGCACTTCTTCATTTAGGTCAAGAAGTTGTCGTCCAGACCAGCTGTAGGTTGACGAAAAATCTAGAAAAGTCATCTCTAAAATCAACATGAAATCCACGGACCTCAACATAAAACAGGGTCGCCAAGTGGTCAGATTTATCCTAACCATGAGAGGATTTGTCTCGTAAAATGGGGAGGGCGCCGTGCAAATTAGCTTGATAAGACTAATGAATCAGATCCCCAGAAAGGATAATCTCCTTAAAGATTAAAAATCAGCATTTAAGCCTGATATTACTCAATCCTTGAGATTGATTTTAAAGATTGAGAATTACAAACTCATAGAATTCAATGATATCTAAACTCGAGCTTGAACGAGAAAATATTTTGATCAAATTAAAACCGATTTGTTTTCTGAAAACTTATTTTCAATACGTTCATTACCATTGAAAGTAAAATCCTGAGAATTCATTAGAATTCATTAGGTCACTTGAACCAAATCGGGTGTCAACCGTAAGAACGGTGGTTGCATGGCATGGTCGAAGACAGGACCTTGTGCCAGACCGAAAAATTATAAGGGTGAGCTTTACTATTGCTCCTACAAAGGATAGTACTAGCATCCGACACGTTTATAGACCATAATCAAAAGCATGTCACGGGACATTGCCTTAACAGTTGCTTGTTCATCGCTTTCCTTTACAACCGGACGGTAGTTTGCCGAAAGGTAATATACGGGACAAGTAAACTGGATGTGTTGCTTTCCTAATATAAGGATAGCAAGTAGGTGATACAAAACCATAAGTTTTGAGCTAAAATTTTCAAATATGAAACCCACAAAACCCACAAAAATATTTTGCAACACCGGTGAAGGGTTATTCCGGAAAACTTATCTAGGGTAAAAGCTAGATTAAATTTTCAAAAAGATCAAATGTTTTCATAAAGATCCAATTTCCTTAAGGATCTACATTTTCATAGTCATATGGGACTGTAAACCGCCTTTCAAATGTGCACTTTGCTTTGGAAACCGAAAGTAAATCGGCTATTTGATTGCAAGTGTCGTTGACCTAAACCCGAGGCAACTGTGGATGACACACCCACCTTTAACCATCGTTACTACCATTGTTCATACCACCATCTCAAAATCACTAATGTATAAAGTGTGAAGAATAAAGAAGTGATTCGTGTGATGTATTATATTATTTCAAGTTATGTATTGCTTGAGGACAAGCAACGTTCAAGTGTAGGGAAATTTGATAGTGCTCCAAATGAACATATATTTAGTAGCAATATCCTCCCAATATGTAAATTATTTAGTTGTAATTGTCCTATTTTAAGTTGTAATCATTTATATTAAATAAGTGCGAAGACAAAAGGCGAAAACGACAATTTGAAGATGCAAATGACCAAAAAGCTCAAATGTACAAGATACAATCCAAGTGGTTCAATTTATTGATAAGAAACGTCTAAAATGACAAAAGTACAAGTTGCGGAACGCAAATTACAAGATATTAAATTATACGAAAGGACGTTCGAAAATCCGGAATCGGGACATGAGTCTACTCTCAACGCGCGACGCAACGGTGCAAAAATTACAAGTCAACTATGCACATAAATAAAATATAATATTTAAATAATTCTTAAAATTATTTATATATTATATTATTATTTAATTACGTCGACAAGCTAAGATCCAAAAAATTGTGAGCTGAAAAATCAAACTCCACGACTCGCGGAGTTTGAAGGCCAAAAACTCCACGACTCGCGGAGCTTTCAGAAATCAAAACGCCTATAAAAGGCCATGCATTCGTTCGATAAAAATAATAAATAATAATAATAATACTCTGTAATAAATAAATAAATAAATATATATATAATATATATATAGTATAGGGTAGTTTTATATTAGATTAGTTCGGGTTATGTAAAGGTTATTTTACGGGTTTTTGAAGTCGAAATTCTGTCTGTGTACCACTACGCGATAAATAATCAATGTAAGCTATGTTCTCCTTTTTAAATTAATGTCTCGTACTTAAGTTATTATTATGCTTATTTAAGACAAAGTAATCATGATGTTGGGCTAAAATACTAAAATTGGGTAATTGGACTTTGTACTATAATTGGGGTTTGGACAAAAGAACCACACTTGTGGAAATTAGACTATGGGCTATTAATGGGCTTTATATTTGTTTAACTAAATGATAGTTTGTTAATTTTAATATAAAGATTTACAATTGGACGTCCCTATAAATAACCATATACACTCGATCGGACACGATGGGCGGGGAATTTATATGTACGAATAATCGTTCATTTAACCGGACACTGGAATGGATTAATAGTCTATGGACTTATTAAAACAGGGGTGGAATTATGTACAAGGACACTTGGCGTAATTGTTAACAAAGTATTAAAACCTTGGGTTACACGCAGTCGATATCCTGGTGTAATTATTAAACAAAGTATTAAGACCTTGTTACAGTTTAAGTCCCCAATTAGTTGGAATATTTGACTTCGGGTATAAGGATAATTTGACGAGGACACTCGCATTTTATATTTATGACTGATGGACTGTTATGGACAAAAACCAGATTGGCATATTAAATAATCCAGGACAAAGGACAATTAACCCATGGGCATAAAACCAAAATCAACATGTCAAACATCATGATTACGGAAGTTTAAATAAGCATAATTGTTTTATTGTATTTTTCATCGTACTTTTATTTACTCGCTATTTTATTTAACGTCATTTATTTATTGTCATTTATTTTTCGCTACTTTAATTATCGTCATTTATATTTTGCATTAGATTTTAATTGTAACTTAAAATATAAATCGACAAACCGGTCATTAAACGGTAAACCCCCTTTTTATATATTATTATATATATATATTTATATATTTTGTACAAATATAGTTGTTTAAAAATATAGTGTGCAATAAGCCCGCTCCCTGTGGAATGAACCGGACTTACTAAAAACTATACTACTTTACGATTAGGTACACTGCCTATAGTGTTGTAGTAAGGTTTAGGTATATCCATTTTGTAAATAAATAATTAAAACTTGTGTAGTTTGTATCACTTTTCGTAGTAAAATATAGTACTATCACATACCCCCACGCTACTACATCAATGTTTTTATTATCTGATTGTTTGGTTAAGACTAGTTTGTGACAAGGGTCACAGAACAGGTTCATTTGTTTAATTTGGACTCCATTAGGGCCGCCTAACGAAGTACGAAAGATATCAGATAACTGATAAATACCCGTGTGTTGTGGAGTATGGGTTTTAAACCCTTTTAAGTGTATGTATCTGCTTCATGAGTTCATTTCTAGAACTCTCCTAAAACTAGCTCGTACCTAATCTTCTTCACTTAAAAACCCTAACTTGATCCAAGCTTGAAATTGGTTTGTGGAGCTTTAGGAACTGATTTATATCATCTTTGTAATCATCAAACCAGGTTAGCATGCTTGAATCATTGCTTGAATCTTGTGTAATTTGGGATTTTGTGTTCTTGAGCAAAAGTGAGTTTTGATGCTTGAATCTTGATGAATTGTGTTTGTAAGTGTTAATTGTTGTTAGAAATAGCTTATATATAGTTTATATGATGTTTTTGAAGTGGTTTCATGATCAGATTGAGCAAAAATCATGTTTTGGGGTCAAAAAATGCGAAAACAGCGTGCAGGAGCTGTTCTTCAGCCCCCACACGAGTGATAGGTCACTCATACGAGTGACCACGCATTTGAGGCTCAACCACACTATTGAGGACTCACTCGCACGAGTGAAGTCTAGCCCGCGCGAATGAGCACTGGTCAGTGTTTGGTAAAATTGAAAAGGGCGTAACTTTCAAACCGTAACTCCATTTTTGATGAATCAAATATCGTTGGAATTGTATTGAAGATTACTTTTCAATGGTAAACTTTTAAGAAACTGGATCAAACTTTATTTTGGTCAGAAAAAGGGGTTTTAGCGTGTATGTCTTGTTTTGCACGCATTTGAGTGACGTTATTGATTGAAATTATAATGTAGACTTATCATATAGTGATTACATGATTGTAGGTGTTGATTTAGTGTATGAATTGATGTTTGATGTTGTGCTTTTGGGTTGAAACTCGTCTAAATAGTTGCTGCTACTGTTCTTCATCACTCGCACGAGCGAGCATTCACTCGTACGGTTGAGATAGTCAACCGTGTGGTAAACTGTGCTAGTGAGTGGTAATGGGAACTTATGATTTAATTGTGATGATGCGTACGGTTGAGACGTGACTCGTACGAGTCACTGATCACTCGTGTGGTGAACCGTACGGATCAGATTAGTCACTGTAGGATGTTTGGTCATAGACCAAACGTACGAATGAGTTGTTAACTGCACGGTTGAGTGTTCTCAAATGTGCATGTGATGGTGTTACTCATACGGTTAGCAGACCAGTTGTAAAGTGATTAAGTGTTGGTATTGGTGTTGTTGTCTTGTTCTCGGGTTGTTATCAAGACATGATTACTGACTGTGTTATGTCTATTCTCAGGTGATAAAGATGAAGATAAGGCTCAGTAAGATTAGAATTCTGAGTTTCTTCTGTTGCTGGTAATCGGTGAGTGCAATTATCTCCGGGTGTAGTATAGAGTAGCAAGTTGTGCTACTATGTTATACTGTTATAGTTGCTATGCTTAGTAGATATGTTGTAATAATGATTACTGTAGATTTTCCATACTATTCGTAGTGACAGTTGTCTGTAGTGGTAGTTGATTAACAGTTGTGTGCACAAGTTGTAGTTGCCAGTTGGGACCTCTAGTTGTTAGGCTCAGCTCAGAGAGGTCAACCTAGTTGAGGTTGGGTCCAGTTGGCTACTGATTGTTGTTCAGTAGTAAGGACTTTCGGTAGACGCTAGACTGATCAGCTAGTGGTCGTGTGCCCTGATATCGCATATTTAATACGCATTTTCCTTAGCGATATCGGGCACATTTTGGTCCTTTTAGATACGATTTGGTGTTATTTCGATTAGTGTTATGAAAGTTTGAGTTCTAAGACCAAGGAGATGAAATTTGAAGTTATTTGATGGTTTTAGTGATTTTCTATGAAAACGAGTGAAAGATATTGGTTCGATTCGAGTTTGGATGAATTTAATGAGTTTTTAGCTCCGGAATCAGCAAAAAAAGCCTGGAGAGCCGCTCAGATATGTGGAGCGCCGCTCCAGTAGGCAGGAAATTGAGTTCGAGAGTTTTTAGAAGGCCAGAGATCAGGTGAATAGCAAGTTGAGCGCCGCTCAACTAATGAAGCGCCGCTCCATTTCCTGTCGGCTTCAGAATTTTACTATTTAAAGCCCGCATTTTTACCCTAATTAATCATTCTTGCATCCAAACGAATTCCAGCAGCTTTTTGACGAAAAAGGGTGATTTTTGGGGAATCCCAAGATCATTCTAACACCTCAATCATTCCAGAAACGCGTCTCGATCCGTTCATCATTCAAGAACACAGTTTTCATTAGGTTTAATTCTTATCATCATAATGAATATTCTTAATTATTTATTTGTGATTTTGATTTTAGCCATGATTGTTGGCTAAGCAATTTAATGTTTGTCTAGATTGAATATTTGTATGTGTTTGGATGATACTTTAATGTTTAATTTGATTAATGCATGATAATTATGAGTTTTGATTAAGAACCATTCTTGTAGGTGTTGATTATTGTTACTAGGTTGATTAGTGTACTTGTTTGAACAAAAGGGAACCCTGTTTCAATTTAGTGCATTAGTTTCCAATTGCTTTGTCTTAACCAATTGGGTGCTTACTGGACCAAGGGGTAAACCGGGTAACATAGATTGAACAAAATAGGGGTGAATTGTGTGGAGCGAACGCGTAACCAATTAAATCTTAATCTTATAATTAGTTAATTACTAAGTCCCAAACGAAAGAGGTCTTTGGTGAAAGGGAACCCTAAGCCAATAAATCCTAGTTTGACGTGTTTGCTAAAAGAGAACTCTGGGTAAACCGGCTCTGTAGTTGCATGTATTGATAAATTGAACTAGTACTTAATAACAAATCATCCGACACTTCGAATAGGAGATCTAGGCGAACATTCTTTTATCTATTGAATTCAAATATCTTTACTTTTTGTTGAGTCTGCATTTATTTTCTATAAACTTTAAAACACAAAAATACTGTCTTTTACTTTTAATCTATCCTTGGTTTGGCTAATCGTTAAATAGCCACAAAACAAATTATCTTGTACTTTCAATTTTTATAGATTAACTTAGTTTATTTTTATTAGTTGCAATCATAATTCTCACGTTAAACTGTCCTTGGAACGATTTCAGAATTACCAACTTTATACTATTGCACGATCGAGTAGACTGCCCGTTAGTGTGTAGTAATCTTTAAACTGGCATTTTTCGGAGATAAATTATATACTAGATTTCACACATAAAGTTTTTGGCACCGCTGCCGGGGAGAATTGTGTCAATTTGAGATTGTTTACTAGTTTGTGATTAATTTAGGTTCTGTTTTAGATTTATATTTTTTTATTATTATTTTGTTTAGTGTCGGTGCTTTTATTTCTTTCTAGTTTTTGTCAGTTGCAGGGTTGATGGCAAATTCGGAGCTGTTACTGGAATTTCCAGAGTTACATGATTTTCATCTTTGCTCATTTGGTGAGGAACGGGTTGTTATGGTTGATGAAGAAGGATTGTTGGCCGTTCTCATGGCTAATGGTTATGAGCCTACAACTGAGGAGTTAGAGGAATTGAAGTTGGGGGTTGAGTCTCGTTCCATAGTTGAGGTACAGAGTGGGTCCACACTTGTTTTAGAGGATGTTGAAATTGAGGAGAGTGATTGTTTATTATCGGGTGGATATCACGGTGTGTATAGTGTAGAGGAGACGGTGTACCATGACCCATTTGATTTGAGCATGACTGTGGGGTACATTCGAGTGTCCCAATCTGATTTTAAGGGTGATAGGTCTTCTAAATTTCGGGTTATTTTAGAGTTCTCCATGAAGAAGGTAGACGAAATCCCAAAGTTAAAGTTCACAACCCGCGGTGTAAATGACTGGTTGACATTGCTGATTCATGGAACATACTCTACTGATTTCGCGTACCGTCAGCTAAGTGTGGGTGATTCAGACCCCACTAAAGGCTGATTATGGGGGTCGAGTCAGGTGCACGACTCGATGAAATGCACCATTTTTATAGAGTATTGTATATTTGTTTGGATTCATTGCAGGTACTTTTGATGATGAACATCACGTGATAGCTATTGTGGAATGTCAATGAATGCAGGCCGGTCTGTCACTAGCATTCCGCAGTTCATGGTTGTAACTTGGCAAGTTTTACTTTATTTCTCTTTTTACCCTTCCGAATTTAATCTATTTTTGATCTCAAGTGATGGGGACATTACTTGATCTCAAGTGTGGGGTGGGGGATGTAAAATCTCTCGGGTTGGTTGTTAATGGAATCATCATCATATTAGTTTTGATCTAAAAAGACTTGACGTTTCACAAGTTTTGGTCGTAAAAAAAAATTGAAAAATTAGGAGAAAAAAAATAGAAAAGTTAGTTTAAAAAAAAAGTAGAAAAACAATTGAAAATTCGGCCAAAACCTTTGTTATGAAAATTGGTTTTGATATGGCTTGGTATTTTATGGCGTAATTTCAAAGAAGCCAAAATTGTTCCACATGTTCATTTTCTTGGACATGAAATCCTACGAGCTCGGGGAACTCAATAGTAGATCACCTGTACCAAAACGGGTGTAAAATTTGAGAGAGCGGTGATTGCATAGCGTGATCGTGACCGAATCACGTGCCAGATCAAAAACTTTTGGTTATTTGGTATAGCAGACTTCCGAAACTATACCATTTTATTATTTACATCATCTAATGGTGTGATACTGTGGGAAGAGGAGCCTTGAGCTTCACCGGTGTTATCCTTTTTAGGAACAATAGCTACGTGCTTGTGTGATAGGTCAGATCATGTTGAGATTGAGAGAAATGATAAGATAAAGAGAGATTCGGTATGTAAGCATGAGACTCGGTATTAGAGAGAATCGGTACAATTACATTCCACAGCTTCTAGAACTCAGTTACAATGCAATGGCTATCTAATTAGGACTACTTAGGTTCCTTATATAGCCCTCTTCTAAGGAACCTTCAATTAAGCTTATTTCACATTAACACTATACAACTTCGGGGTTCTAACAATCTCCCCCTTAGTGTTAAATGTGAACTTTACAACATAATCCTATTTAAAACATCTAAAGAAACTTTGTTCCTCTGAAGTGAACTTTGGATTTGAATCCCTTGAGATTCTCATATCTTCGTATGTTCACTCTTGTTTTGAGATGACTTTTTAATCTTGTGAGAATGTATTTGACAATCTCAATATCTTCAGTTGAATAGCAGTTATTGATCAATCTCCATCTCATGTACTTGAAAGCATACATCAACGTTCTGTCTGAGTATCTTCTGAAATCTGAGACTCTGATGAAGATCTTTGTATAGTGAGAATTGACAAATACAGATCCATATGGACAGTCGCTCACTTCAAGTATGGACATGTATCTTAGCTCTTCAATCACTTGATTTGGTGGTTTGATTCCGAGCTTTTTGTGTCCAGATTCCAATCCCAACTGAAAATCATGAACTGACATCCATCTCATTGAATCAAGAATAAACCTGTAGACTGTCTTCATTGCAGTAGCATGATAAATTGTTGCAGATTCATTCAAGTTAATCAGATAGTTGTAAATGAAAATAATGTCATCCATCTTCAGTTTATCAAAATCCGCTTCTGAGAATTGGTAATCCTCATCATCCATTCTTGTAACTTGAAACAATGGCATCTTCACTCCATCCTTATTAATCATCAAAATCTTATTTATGCTTTTAATCTCTGAACTCCGCTGAATTTGAAGTTTCTCTTCATTCTTCAATTTGAATTTGTCACGAACACTCATATAAACTTTGAGATATTCTGGTTTCTTATGAAATTTCCATGCACCCAGAACACTCATTGATGCAGAAAGGACGAGATCAGAATCACCATAAATTCTATATGCTTGTTGTTCAATGAATGGTGAATGAAGAATATCTTTCTCTTCATCCTCACTCAGTTGGTAATTAGCATCACGTTCAAGAACAATCTCTGCAATTTGAAAAGGAACATTCAAATCGGGAGGAGTCGTGGTATCTTCTTTGCCATTAGAGAAAATCTCCTTTTCAAAGTGTATTCCAAATTCGTCAGTTGGAGATGTCAAATTAACAAATTGATGATCATTGAATTCATTGGCGACACTTGATGACCCCTTCAAAATATCTTCAATGTTGTCAAAGTTTTGATTGTCCTCTTGAGTTAACTTTTTCTCTGATTGATCAGCTAAATCCATAGTCATTAACATTCCTGAATCACCCTCTCTCTGACTTTCCGATTCATCTAGAAAACTTTCACACTGAATTTCTTCAATTTCATCACTGGAATCAGATATATCAACAACATCTTTTTCCTTCTGTTGACTAGATGTACCAGCTTCATAAGTTGATCTTTGAAAAACACTGTACCGATAACCACCTTGTCTATTCTCCCCCTCATGAAGATTGTCGGGATCAAAATCATCATGATCAGGCATGTGAACTGGTCCAGGTGACTTGCATGGAGATAAAGGATACACTATCCTTGCTTGCTCAAGATAAATCATCATAGTTTCGCAAACTTCATCAAGATTAGTTCGTTTAGCAAACTCAGCAAGATAGAGCTCCTCTACCTCATTGTCAGAGAGATACTGTAATCCATATCTATTTGAACTTCGAGAAGGTGACCTAGTTGGTGAAACAACAGTGTAACCATGAACAAAAGCAGCATCAGCAGCAACTGTTGAAGGCAACGTTGGTGGAAGTGTTTGAGTTGCCGTGAGGGCAGGTAAGGATGATTGTGCGGTATTATTCTTATATATAGGGCTATACATACTACTAGTCAGATTCGTGATATCCCCTTCTGATGGAGGTTGGGTAACAACCGGAGTTGTCACCGGCGAAGTTTCTTTCGAAGCATCTGCCTCCATGACTTTGGTCTCATAGGACTCTGACAAAGTAGCAGGACTACCCGTCAGTTTAGTTCTCGCAGAGATATTGCTATCCCCGACTCCTGAAATCATTGATATATCATGAGGTGGCACATCTCTTTCAGTTAAAGACTCTTCCTCCAGACCCTGAGATTCAGAATCCGAAAGAGAAGTGGTTTGAACCAATGGATCACTTTCATGAACCAAGGGAACAGTCTGCTGGAAGTCTGATAAATATCCCGAAGGATTGTCATGTTGACTCGTTTCCATGGGACGCGGCAGATCTTCCTCATCAAGATAAGATGGACCTCGAGACCCTGTTGTACGTTGAGGTACAGGAGGATTTCCAGCCGATACGCAGGGTGCCTTTTCAAGATTTTTCAGCTCCCCTTCGGCCGTTCTGGACTTCAATGATTGAGTTTCCTCAATTGATTGAGTCAACGCAGACTTTACTGCAGAGGAAGACTTTAATTCCTTAGATGCCGAAGCACCTTGCTTTGTAGGATTTATTATTAAGTCCTGCTTAGATTGGATGGACTTAGTGGTCTTTTTACCATTCGTGCATTTAGATCTCTTGCCTACCAAAGCTTGCGCTTCATTTAGCGTAGGGCTTACTGTTATTCTTGGATGTGATACGGAGATAGGTGAGGGTGACCTAATTGGCTCTTGGTCTTGGTCCGTATCACCAATGGTTGGAGTAACTGTTTGGCGGACGATGGGTGTCGAAGTCCTAGATCTAGTTACTCGTTGGGTTGGCGGAGTCTGAATCATCTCATCAGGCATGTATCGAGTTCTCTTAGGAGAATGTTCAGGAGATGATTCACATGCTGTTGCTGAAGTGTCACTGCTTACTTCGGGTGTTGTGAAAAGGGTTGGTTCAATCCTAGTTGGACTAGGTTCCCTGATCCTCATGGGTTGAGCTTGGTGTGCTACCCTAGATCGTTTGAGGTTCACCCTAAGTGGAGGATTAGCTGGCCCGGGTGGTTGAACTACAGGTTCCTCTACAACCTATGGGGCTGGAACCACGGCAGGTTCAACTTGTTCTTGTTGTACCGGGTTCGGAAGAGGTATTCCTACAGCCTAAAAATAAGAACGCATACGAGTGTCTTGGGGTTCAACTAGCCTCACTAGCCAATTTGGAATTGGCACAGTGAATTGATTATCAGAGACCATAGGGTGTTCATCTTCAGCTCTCCAAACCTTTTCATCTGTAATCCATATGTACCTGGTACAAATATATTTGCATTTCTGCAAGCATTTATAGCATCATGGACAAGGATACAAAAAAACCTTTCGCAAGGGATGTATGAATCCCTTGGCTTATCAACTTGAGCTTGAACCAGATCCCATAAAAGCTCAGCAAAGTCAGGAGCCTCTACTTTTATGAAAGAGTAGAATACTTTCAGCATTTGCACAGTCAAGCTATCAGATCCACTCCTTGTCATCAGCAAGCATCTGTTGATGATTGAGAATATCACATACCACCTTGAGTGCAGATATTTCTTCTGAAACTTAGCTGGTGGAACGTTGGTAGCTCCAACATAACCAAGATCAAATACAGAAGTCATCATTTGCTGAGTAGCAGGAAAAGCAGGAGCATTCTGTACAAGAGGAAGTCTGAAGACCCTACTAAAATCAGCTTTAGTGAAACTCCTCCTCCCTTGAACTCCTCTTAGTTGAAATTCAAAACGAGCTTGTGTTCCCTCTGGATTTTCAGTAGTAGGTTGTGTAGCTTCCACAAACCTAATTGTTCTGTTAAGTAACTCCAGATCTGTTACAGCTACACTGGCAGTAGTATTGAGAGCAGGCCACAGTGTGTGCCTCTCTAGAATTGCTGTCCAGTAGTTGCAGGGTATGCTGGTTTAAGAGTTGATGAAGTGATTGTTCGCCATTTAGCTGTATAAATAAGAAATAGAAGACCACAAGATATTTAACAAAAAGCGTATATCTCTATTCTTATTTGCCTTTGAAATCCTTTTTATATTTTTAAATTTTAAGATTTTTATGGTTTTTCAAAAATATAAAAGTCTTTTATTCTCAAATATGAACAAATAATTGACAACCATGACATTCATATGATATTCATCTTAGTACAAAATCATCATGCAAAGTCAATTATATAACACAAGGACTCAGAACAACACTTAGTCAATTTTTAAACACATTTCAAGCAGATTCGGTAGTTATGAAAACTTTAGATTCTGTAACCAAATAAGCTTGAGTTTTCATATCAGAAAGATATAGAATAAACATGTTAAGTGTTTGAAGATAAAAATCAGAAAATTTCAAGGTACCAAATTTCAGACTCGGTATCAAGAAAGAAAACCAGATTCGGTATCTTCACCAATTAATAGAAAGTCACTCAAACATGCATATTCTATCATATATCAAGTAATATCACAACCATGATCAATTAACCATTCAATTACAAGTATATTAACATGTTAATTGTATGAACAAACTCGGTATCAGGATAAGAACACATTCGGTAGATACAGAATTCATCAAATAAGCAATTAAACATGTAATCAGACTCGGTCAAATGATAGATCAGTCAATTTAACGCAGATTAGACAAGATTTCATGTTGATTTTCCAAATCAATTGAGTTTAATCAATGATTAATTGAAATCGACTCAGACTCGGTATAATCAACAAGATTTCAAAAATTAAAGGTCATAATCCAGTTATTTTGATCTTTTCTGGTTGATAAAAACTTAATTATCTCAGATCTACAATTATATATCTTAAACATTGATTAAAATGAACAATTACCAAGAATTTGAAGAAACAGAATGACGGACTCGGTAGAATTAGGCAGATTCGGTATAATCAACAGACTCGGTAGGTAATTAATAACAGTAAGAGAGTAATGTTTGACTTTGACTCTCCTTTTATAGATACCGAAAGTAAAATACCGAATGGGCTTTACAGAATGAGCCTAAAATACCAAATACAGTCTAATTTTTCAAAACTTTAACAATTTAACTCCAAATTTTGACAAATTGATTTTTCCTCTTGAAATCCATTTCAATCTTTTCATGAAAAACAATTCTGAGACAATTTCTGAAAACTTTGAACTTACCGTATCTGTACTGTTGGTTGTCAGACTCGGTAAAATGCTAAAAATAGCATTTATTCAGTAAAATTTAAATATTTTTGGATTTTATCTTTTCCAATTTTTATGAATTTTTCAAAATAAGATTTGTACTTAAAAGAACTTTGAATTTTATACAAAGTACAAATCTTCAGTGATACCAATTGTTGACACGGGTTGCATACTGAGATGTATACAAGCCATAGTGAATTATTTCAGATAAAAACAAAGAAATTTTGAATTCACTTTTGAAAAACAATATTTTTGAATTATTTTCTCATTTTCTCCCTTTTTCTCTCCCTCAAAATGTGATATACAAGAAAGTAAATCAGCATTTTGATTATATTCCCAAGAAAATGAATTAACTCCCCCTTGAAATAGGATATCAATGAGTTACCTCCCCCTTGCGTAACCATTGAACAAATATATCTAGGAAGTTATCATTAATCTAAAGGCAGTCCCTTAAAGAAAAATTATCTAAAGCACTGAAACTTAGTGGCTCCCCCTAGAAAGTATCTACTCCCCCTAAACACAAGATCCCAAAAATAAGTTCCAACAGATCTAAGGAATATCAAGCACTATACTCTACCATGCCAATCTCTTTGATCAAGAAATTTAGCCTAAGTTCATCTAAAGGTTTAGTGAACATGTCAGCTAATTGCACTTTAGTAGGCACAAAGTATAACTCTATATCCCCTTTCTCTACATGGTCCTTAATGAAATGATAACGAATATCTATGTGTTTAGTTTTAGAATGCTGAACCGGGTTGCTTGTTATTGCAATAGCACTTTGTGAATCACAATAGATCGGGGTCTTAGAAATCTTAAAGCCATAGTCCAAAAGTTGAGTTTGCATCTACAAAACTTGTGAACAACAGTGAGCAGCAGCAATGTACTCAGACTCAGCTGTTGATAAAGACACACAGTTCTGCTTTTTAGATGACCAACCAACTAGTCTATTCCCCAACATCTGAATTGATCCAGATGTGCTCTTTCTATCAACATGGCAACCACCATGATCCGCATTAGTATAAGCAGTGAGATTGAAATCGGATCCATGAGGATACCAGATCCCAAGGTTAGGTGTACCTTTAAGGTATTGAAAAATCCTAACAACCGCTTTGGAGTGAGATTTCTTAGGGTTGGACTGAAAGCGGGCACAGACAGTTACTGCAAGTGTAATGTCTGGTTGACTCGCAGTCAGATACATTAAAGAGCCAACCATGCTTCGATAAAGCGTAATATCAAAGGGTTCCCCATTAGTATCAGCATCCAGTAAAGTCCTCATTGGGGTTGTCATTCGTTTTAAAGCAGTCATTTTAAAATGTTTTAGCATATCATTGATATACTTTGTTTGACTGATAAAAATCCCATTTGATAATTGTTTTACTTGTAACCCCAAGAAGAAAGTTAACTGGTCAAGCATGCTCATTTCGAATTTGCTGGTCATAAGGTCACCAAATTCTTTGCATAAGGCTGGGGACGTGGAACCAAAAATAATATCATCAACGTAAATTTGAACCAAGAGAATGTGACCGTGGTTTTTACGGATGAATAACGTTGTATCAATCGTTCCACAAGAGAAGCCATTGTCCAGCAAATACTTTGTTAAGGTCTCGTACCATGCACGCGGTGCTTGCTTCGGACCGTATAAAGCTTTCTCCAAGTAGTAAACGTGATTTGGATGAATGGGATCGACAAAGCCTTCTGGTTGATCAACATAGACTTCCTCTTGAAGATAACCATTCAGAAAAGCAGTTTTGACATCCATTTGAACCACCGTGAACTTCATATGAGAAGCAAATGCAAGGAAAAGAGGAATTGCCTCAATCCTAGCAACCGGAGCAAACGTTTCATCATAATCAATGCCCTCTTATTGTCGATATCCTTTGGCCACAAGACGTGCCTTATTTCGAACCACAATTCCATCAGAATCCTTCTTGTTCTTGAAAATCCACTTAACCCCTATTGGTCGTTGACCCGTTGGTCTTGGAACTAATCGCCATACTTTCAATCGTTCAAATTGATTGATCTCGTCTTGCATTGCAACTACCCAGTATGGATCTAGTAAAGCTTGAGCAACCGTTGTTGGTTCAATCTTACTAATAAAGGCTGTGAATAGACACATATTCTGAGTAGCCCTTCGAGTTGAAACTGGAGCAGATGCGTCATCAATAATAAGATCTATTGGATGACTTTTAGTCCATCGGGTGTGTGGAAGAGATTGTACATCAATTGTATCCATCGGAACATCAACCGTTGTTGACGTTGAGCCTTGATCTGCTTGATCTGATGTAACAGTATCTAATGGATTCAATAGAGTATCTGGAGAAACAGCTGGAGTTGTATCAAATGATGAATCTTGATCTTGTTCAAGATTATCAATAACAGGAGGTTGGAGGGAGGATAAAAAAGCAACAGGTGAATCAGTTGGTGTTGAATCTTCATCAAAAAGACTTTGAAGAGTCTCCACAGTAGTTGACTGTGATGGTGTAACCGGTACGGTTTGAACATTTGAATCCCGTTGAGGAGTATAAAGACTATCAAACAAGATATCCAGTTCCTCTGATGTAACCGTAGGAACACCCTTCTTCGAGAAAATTGAGTTTTGCGCGGAAGAAGTAGTAGCCAGGTTAGGATCGGGTTTTGAACTGAGTTGTTCAAAAGCCATTCCCGAAAATTCATCGAACTTGACGTTAATGCTCTCTTTAATCATCTTTGTCCGCTTATGATAAACACGATAAGCAACTTTGTTCGAGGAATAACCAAGAAATATGGCCTGATCGCCATGAGGATCAAACTTTCCGGGGCTGTCAAAATCGTTAAGCACATAGCATATACAACCAAAAACACGGAAATATTTGACATTCGGGCGTCTACCATATAATAACTCATATGGAGTTTTATCAAAATGTTTGTTTACAATACAACGATTTTGGGTATAGCATGCAGTTGAATTGGCCTCCCCCCACAGTTTTGGAGGTAATTTGGAGTATGCAAGCATCGTTCGTGCTGCTTCGCACAACGTACGATTACGTCGTTCGACTACTCCATTTTGTTGGGGGGGGTCCGAGTAGCAGAGAACTGCTGTTCAATGCCTTGGTCTTTCAAATAACTATCAAGCGGGTCATTCTTAAATTTCGTCCCATTATCAGTTCTGATGCTCTTAACATGTTTGTTAAAAGAGCGTTGAATCTTTTTAATGAATTCAATGATAATGGCGGGGGTTTCTGACTTAGTTCGCAAAAGAAAAATCCATGTAAACTTGGTATAGTCATCAACAATGACAAGCACATGTTTCTTGCCACCGAGGCTAGAAATACGCATGGGTCCACATAAGTCCATATGCAATAATTGCAAAGACGATGAAGTACTGGGGTTTTGCTTAAGCGGATGATTAGTCCGTTTCAGCTTACCCATCGCACATGATGGATACACATGATGCTTATCATATTGAAAGGTTGGAATACCATCAACTAAATCTTTAGAGACTAATCGATTGATACCCTTGTAATTCAGGTGTGACATCCGATGATGCCATAACCATGAATTTTCTTTGGTAGAACGAGTGTCCAAACACATGGTTACAGTACAGATTCGGTAAAGATTTTGTATATCAGATTCTATAAAAGAAACTGATCAGAAATACAAGAGACACACCCAGATTCAGTATAGATTCAGTAATCACAAGAATTGTAGCCTGTAACCACTTAAAACAATGGATTAAGTGATACAAAAACTCAGATTCTGTATTTGATTCGGTAGTCAGATTCTGTATGAATTTGAAGTTCAAACTCAATTCAATCCTTTTGAATTAGATTCTGTAACCTTGCTGCACAAGGAAACACATTAGTATCACACAAAATATCAAAGATACCGAAAGTATAGGATACCGAATGTCAACTATAGCAGTTGACAATACCGAGTCTAAGTTTAAAACTTAGAAATATGATAGAATCCTTTCTCAAATCACACCAAGTAGCTGCATATAATCAAACCGAATGTGATAGAATCACAATTACACCACAATCTGCAACACTTAAGATGAATTTAAGTAATGAAGCAGACTCGGTATGACAGTTACGATACCGAGTGTTGATCAAATCTTCAAACCTTGATGAATTGAAGAAATTGAACCGTCAGAAATGTGATTTAACACCTCACGAACACAACTGAAACCTTAAATATTCACAAAAATCCAGAATCAAGCTTGAATTAAGCAATACCGAGAGTTTTAGCCACAAACTCTAAAAATCAACTTGATTCTCCATAATTGAAGTTAAAAAGCTGTAATGATGATCGAAACTCTTTCTAAAATACCTAATGCACCTTCGCTGAACTTATCACAAGAATCTGAACGTCAGATTATCAAATTCGATAATACCGAATGTGATTCAAAATACCGAGAGTATTCAGATTCTGTAATCTACAATCTCTGGATCGATATAGTGATGTAGAATCACTTCCTAGAAGCTCTGATACCAAATGATAGGTCAGATTATGTTGAGATTGAGAGAAATGATAAGATAAAGAGAGATTCGGTATGAAAGCATGAGACTCGGTATTAGAGAAAATCGGTACAATTACATTCCACAGCTTCTAGAACTCAGTTACAATGCAATGGCTATCTAATTAGGACTACTTAGGTTCCTTATATAGCCCTCTTCTAAGGAACCTTCAATTAAGCTTATTTCACATTAACACTATACAACTTCGGGGTTCTAACATTGTGTTTGCTTAGACAACACAACCCATAGCCAAAAGCTATGGCACCCAAAGGTTTTTGGGATTTATCAGAAGGGTAGTATCCACTTCCTACCTTTCTTAAAACAAGCAGAAAAGCTTATCATGTGGGAAGTAGGCAACTTGGAATTAATTCCAACCATGTTCATTACCATTGAATGTAAAATCCTACGAATTCTTTAAGAATTCAATCGTAGGTCACTTGCACCAAGGCGGGTGTCAACCGTATGAACGGTGATTGTATCGTGTGTTTAAAATCGGGCCATGCGCTAGATCGAAAACTTTAATAGGGCGATCCTCATTGTTTCTCCTAACAAGGACAATGTTGTACCCGACCACTTTATATAACCCGAGGAGTAAAGTCTCCAAATTGACACACTTGCTGATTTATTTCAGAAGTCGTAGTCCAGACCAGTTGTAGGGTGACAAAAAATCTTGAAAAGTCATTGCGAACATCGACTGGAAATCTACCAGGCCTCAACATCAAACAGAGAAATTAGTAGTCAGACTTATCTCGATGAGGGAGATCTGTCTCGTCAAATGGGAAGCATACCATGATACACAATTCTGTGATTGATCAGATTCCTAGTTGGATAACCTCTGAAAAGGTAAGATATCAGCTTTTAAGCCTGATGAACTTCAATCTTTATGGTTGACTTAACGGATTAGATGATTACCTCATGATTATTGATGATATCTGGACGTAATGTGTATCGTCCTAAGCACATTATTTTCTTACCGACATCTCACGATGTTAGGTACTGTGGGAGGCATTGGCTTGACCAATTGTGGGGTAGCCTGTGCGTTCTTTTTGGCACATGCGTTCGATTGTCATATCTTTGGTGTTTGGCCCCCACTTGATTCCCGGTTCCTTTGAAGACTTACATTATGGTTAGAGATCCTTTGCCTCATTTTATTTGGTACACTATTCAAGACTTTATTTAGCTACTTTGTTCATATTTAATTGCTTGAGGATTGGGAGGTTAATTTCTGGGGAATGCAAGTGGGAGGTATGGTGGGTATTTACTCCAAATCGTGCCCATGCTAGATGATGGTTCGTTGGTTGTTCGTTTGGTTCTACATACATGTTTGAAGAAGTTATCATATGGTAGAAGATCATTATCGAGTTTAATTGCTTGAGGACAAGCAAAACTCTAGTGTGGGGTTGTTTGATATCGCATATTTAATACGCATTTTCCTTAGCGATATCGGGCACATATTGGTCCTTTTGGATACGATTTGGTGTTATTTCGATTAGTGTTATGAAAGTTTGAGTTCTAAGACCAAGGAGATAAAATTTGAAGCTATTTGATGGTTTTAGCGATTTTCTATGAAAACGAGTGAAAGAGATTGGTTCGATTCGAGTTTGGATGAATTTAATGAGTTTTCAGCTCCGGAATCAGCAAAAAAGGCCTGGAGCGCCGCTCGGATATCTGGAGCGCCGCTCCAGTAGGCAGGAAATTGAGTTCGAGAGTTTTCAGAAGGCCAGAGATTAGGTGAACAGCAAGTTGAGTGCCGCTCAACTATTGGAGCGCCGCTCCACTTCCTGTCGGCTTCAGAATTTTACTATTTAAAGCCCGAATTTTTACCCTAATTAATTATTCTTGCATCCAGACGAATTCCAGCAGCTTTTTGACAAAAAAGGGTGATTTTTGAGGAATCCCAAGATCATTCTAATACCTCAATCATTCCGGAAACGCGTCTCGATCCGTTCATGATTCAAGAACACAATTTTCATTAGGTTTAATTCTTATCATCATAATGAATATTCTTAATTGTTTATTTGTGATTTTGGTTTTAGCCATGATTGTTGGCTAAGCACTTTAATGTTTGTCTAGATTGAATATTCGTATGTGTTTGGATGATACTTTAATGTTTAATTTGATTAATGAATGATAATTATGAGTTTTGATTAAGAACCATTCTTGTGGGTGTTGATTATTGTTACTAGGTTGATTAGTGTACTTGTTTGAACAAAAGGGAACCCTGTTTCAATTTAGTGCATTAGTTTCCAATTGCTTTATCTTAACCAATTGGGTGCTTACTGGACCAAGGGGTAAACCGGGTAACATAGATTGAACAAAATATGGGTGAATTGTGTGGAGCGAACGCGTAACCAATTGAATCTTAATCTTATAATTAGTTAATTACTAAGTCACAAACGAAAGAGGTCTTTAGTGAAAGGGAACCCTAAGCCAATAAATCCTAGTTTGACGTGTTTGCTAAAAGAGAACTCTGGGTAAACTGACTCTGTAGTTGCATGTTTTGATAAATTGAACTAGTAACAAATCATCCGACACTACGAATAGGAGATCTAGGCGAACATTCTTTTATCTATTGAATTCAAATATCTTTACTTTTTGTTGAGTCTGCATTTATTTTCTAAAAACTTTAAAACACAAAAATACTGTCTTTTACTTTTAATCTATCCTTGATTTGGCTAATCGTTAAATAGCCACAAAACAAATTATATCGTACTTTCAATTTTCATAGATTAACTTAGTTTATTTTTATTAGTTGCAATCTTAATTCTCACGTTAAACTATCCTTGGAACGATTTCGGAATTACCAACTTTATACTATTGCACTATTGGGTACACTGCCCGTTAGTGTGTAGTAATCTTTAAACCGGCATTTTCCAGAGATAAATTATATAGTAGATTTCACACATCATGCTAGTACAAGCCGCCGAGTCTCTAGTTGGAGCATAGTTGCCAGTTGATAGTTGCTAGTTGCCAGTTGATAGTTGATAGTTGCTAGTTGCCAGTTGCCTGTTATTGATTGTTGTAGCTGCTGTAGTTGTACAAGTTGGTACTGTATGCTAGATCTGTTAGATGATTCCATTCACTTAGCCTTGTGCTAACCCCCCTCACCTCCTCCCTTGCAGGTTTTGGATGTTAGCGGGTTTTGGAATAGAAGTGGTTGTTTGAAGATATGTTTGACAAGACAAACTCTGATGTCTTGACTTTTATAAATATGTAACTAGTCGTTTAATGTAACACCGGTGGTTTTTAATGAAGTAATTAACTAAGGGTAATTATGTAAATTAAGTCTTTCGCTGTGATATAAAAAAAATAAAAATCTAGGGTGTTACAATTCACATCCAAACCAATAAATACAATTTAACCAAAATTGTACTCTACCACAAATCGACCAATCTAGGTCCCGACACTAACTCCAGATCTAACATGAGCATTATCCGAATTTTCACACTAAAGCCTCCTCGTGCGGGAGTGTAACTCCCCCACTTGGAACTACGTCCCATAACCACATCGTCGTGGTAACAACATCCTGCGATAATTACCACTCCCCGATATACATGATCAATCTCTCTATCGGTCGTTGCACCCGAATTCCCAAGAATTCATTTCGCACACTAGAAATTGACGCTCACCGTCACCCGTTGGCGTTATTTAAGCAATGACATAAAGCCAACACAACACGCACCTTGTACAACCGTACAATGCTACCGAAAGGTAGACTTTTCTAACAATTGGGTTCACACGACCCATCACCATATCTTGCTCCAACTTTGAGCATACGAAGGATTTTACCCTATCCTTAAACACTTCGAACGAAGAGTTCGCCACAAATTACACAAACTTTATTCTTACAATCCTCCGATTGCCATAGCTTATTAAAGTTCCACCTAGTCACTCATGTACCTAAGGGTTTCTCTCCGGTACCCTATGTACAATGTAACCTCAACATCGTCGGAGTCGAACATTATGCTTGCAGGTATGAAAGAGGCACCTGACCACGCGTCGCATAGACTCCACTACCAACATTCATCGAGACCGAAGGACTCGACTTCGTAGGTTCCATTCATCCGATGTCACCCATCACAACACTAAAGTAACCTTAAGTCATCCGTACCCGACGAAACTTATGTTTCATCAATTACGACACAAAAGTGACTACGCGCTTCCAAAAACAACACCAAAGCCCATTCTCATGGCTTGGTAAAATCTTTCGCCCAACACTAAGGAATGCTTGGAAGCACCAAGTCTTACACCCTTCATCCGTCGATCAAGACGTCACCGTAGTGTAATTCCATCAGGAATGTCACCCATAACAATAATACGCACAACACATTTGAAACCTTAAGGGTCTCACTCGAACGAGCTTATTGACCTGATGCCATAAACGTAAACCGCCCGCTCGCTACGGATTATCTCCAGCGGAGAATGAAGTCTAGTTAGTATGTTATTACAAATGAACAACATACAATATCACTCTAAAAGTACCTGATGCAGCATCGTTGGACTTCCGTGCTCCACTGCCCATCAAGTAGTCATGCTCTAACCTCTTAGCCCGATCGTCAAACGATTATGAACACTCCAACCTTCAGTGTCCCTCCTTTCGACAATTAAAGCACCTGATCGTGCCTGAAGGTACACCCGTACAATCTCGTGCCAAATGACCTCGTTCTCCACACTTATAACACATAGGCATGTAACCCCTCTCACTCTTCTTCTTCACATTCCCGACGCCTTCAGGCGTACTTCGCGCCCTCTTACCAGGAGCACCATGTGACTCTAACCTTGCAAGTACTTCATCGTTGTCACTACCTCGAGGTTTGGAAAACCTCTTCTCAAACTCTTCTCTTACGACTTTAGTCACTTGGTCTCGGACCATTTCGGTCACCCGTCTTTCGATTTCCTCTTGGACTTCTTGCTTAACCTTGTCGGCGAAAACCGAGGCATATCGTTTGAACGAAGCCTCAATCTTTAACGTTAACTCATCCTTCCCAGCATGAATAGGCTCGTCCATTCCGTAACCATCTTCCATCTTCATTCTAAGGAATGCAAACGATTAAACCGCGAACGTATAAACCCCCACATGCAACATCGCCCCATCTTGCTCGACACTTGTCATACGTCACTTGTAGCCACGATCTGCACCCGTAATAAGGTTTGCAAGTCCTTATTACGCATGCACTTCGTACCATCTCGTTAGTACAACGATCATTTCGCTCGATGGTATTTGCAACGCAAACATAAACAAAATATAACGCAATAATATTTTAATAATATCCGCATATTAATATAACCGTTAGTCCACCTACAAATTAAGGCACTAACCAAATTCTCATTCCGACCCGTAATCCTACAAGTCCCACAATAAATAAGCACACACAAAAGTCTAAGTCTAGGTACCAATCTCAAGTCACCTAAATCCCTTAGACCATGCTCTGATACCACTTGTAACGACCCAACCCGATATCCAACCGAAAACACGACCTAAAAAAAATATTTTCTGATTCAGTGCATCTGGACGGCGTCCAGTTATCTGGACGGCGTCCAGTTATCTGGACAGCGCCCAGCAGTGAAGACCAGGACGGCGTCCAGCCATCTGGGACGGCGTCCAATTGAACTACAAAATTCTGTTCCCGGGGTCTAACTTACGCGAACGAAAATCCCGCTTCCTGACACTTTTAAACGAAACGGTTTTCCCAACATGTTATAATAATTAAAACTAAGAGATTTCCATAATAAAAACGAGTTTTACAACACCGGGCCCACATCGACCCAAATTACGTTAAAGTAGCAATTTCGACCCAATTGAGTTTAAGTTCCAAACAAAACTACGAGCATGATGTTTAAGGATAAACTACCCAAATCCTAGGCCGAATACAAAATATAATCCAAGCAAGCATCAAATGGGGAAATCATCTAATCCCGAGCATACACTTGCCACGTCCGCCTCCGAACCTAAAAGTGTAAACAACGAGAGGGTAAGCTAATGCTTAGTGAATGCAATACTTATACGCATACATACATAATTCAATCACTTGCATACACCTACACAAACAACGCAATATCATTAGCAAATCGCAATAATAGAAATAATCATACGTACAACGTTATTAAAACTCAAACAACCCAATATCCACAATGTCGACATTCGACTCGATGGTGACCGACGAAAAGCGTAATCGAAACGTTAACACTTACCAACAAATCGCAACACGTACGTGGCCGATGAAGAGCGGTAGGTCAAATAGATTAACCACTCACCACTACGCACCATGAGGTCGACAGAAAGTGCAACCGAACCGTTAACACTTACCTCAATCACAAGGATGGCCGACGAAAAGCGGAACCGCTTACCATCCTACGATAAATGGCCAACGTGGAGCGGATCCCCAAACGGATAACACTCACCACTTACCCAACACACATATGTGGCCGACGAAGAGCGATAGGTCAAACATTAATCATTCACCACTACACACCATGAGGCCAACGAAAAGCGTAACCGAAACGTTAACACTTACCTCAATCATAAAGATTGCGGACGAAAAGCAAAAAAGCTTACCATCCTTCGATAAGTGGCCAACGAAGAGCAAATCCTCAAATGGGTAACACTCACCACTTACCCAAACGCACATATGTGACCGACGAAGAGTGATAGGTCAAACTTTAATCACTCGTCACATGCTTCACTTTCAATTGTGGTAGACAAAGAGTCATTCCTTCCGGAAATCACTCACCACATAACGCAAACCAAATATAGCCAACGAAGAGCTATCCATACAGATATCACTCACTATATTTTTCTCAAACTAAATGTAGCCCACGAAAAGCGTATCCTACCGGATAACACTTGCCACATTTCACGCAAGCAACCAAATTATATACATAAACGTATAAATATTCCACTTACCTCGATTACTTAAAAAGCAATCCCGCTTGAGCTCCTAAACGTCCAAATGCAAATCACCTAGGTAATTTACAAACAAATAAGCTAAACACTCTAGCTTATGCTCAAAACACCATAAGAGCAATTTCAACCCATTTGCACTTACCTCCAATTTGACTAAGTCAAATCTCGCCCAAAACACCCATAATCACAATCGACTAGTGTATGTGTAACATCCCGCGTTTTTCCGTTAAATTTATTTTTAACACTATCTTTTTTTAATAATATCTTTCGTTATTTATATTCGTAGATTCCGTTGACAAACGTTCATAATATTCTCATTATTTAATTATAACATCACTCGTTTACTTGAGCGTTTTTAAAATATTCGTTTGGTTAATTCACGCACTCGCTTCGAAACTTGAGGAACCGAGGTTGCCAAGGGGCCAAACTAGTTGACTAGGTCAACTAGTCAAGCCCCATTCTCCTCCACCCATTCATTTCACCATCTCCCACCATTTTCACTACTTCCATTTTTTTCTCATTTTTACTCAAATCATTCATTCATCATCCATTTCGGATCTAGGAGACTTGCAACAAAACAAATTATATTTTCGTGATCCTCTCTTCATCCTCTACATTTTGGTACCAATTTCATCTCGTTTGGGTAACTTTCTAAAAACTCTAGATTTCTCTAAATTCATTTTATATACTTGAAATGGTGTTAGTTAGTGTCTATGGCTCAAGTATAACATGAATATATGTTTTGTTTGCTCGATTTGTTGTTTTGGAGTAACTAGCATGAATTTGAAAATGAGTGTGCTTCATCTTTGATTTTGGATGAGTTAATGTTGTCAAATTGTTAAAGTTCATGTTTTAATTATATTACTAGTATCACTAGCTTCGTTTTGATGCGTAGGTTGATTAAGAAAACTTCAAAAACATGAATATTGATTTTTGTGGATTTTGGTTAGGGTTTGATAGACTTAAAAAGAGCTTTTGATGTTTCGAATGCCATGAAATGTAAATTGTAAATGTATAGTTGTAATGTATGTTTCATTACCTTTAAAACGGCATATCATATGTGTGAATTGGATTCCCGAAACTTAAAATGCATTTGATGAACTTGAAACTTTGAAAATAACCCTATAATGATCACTTGACGAGATTTTGATTATTGTAATTGATGTTTTTGCTTGGTGAAAAGTAGTTAGTTGTATTCCTTGTCAAAAGAGCTTCCCAACGATATAAGATACGAGTCCTAAGTGTTTACGGTTTGCAAGTTGCGTTTAATTGTATTTTATTTTGAGACTTGAACAAATTCAGCAGACCAGGTACCAGCTCACGTTCATTGCCGCGGCGCGGCAATCCTGGGTCGCGGCCCGGCGTTTGCCATGTTCCAGGATCTGTCCCACTTTTCAATTTCACGCAAAATGTTTGCTATACTATGGACCTCCGATTCACATGTAACTTGTTCTAACATGCTTATATATGAATAATTAGCACAGAAAAATAGTTCGGGACCCGACCCGAACGTGTTGACTTTTTGTTGACTTTGACTTGACCAAGTTTGACTTTTAGTCAAACTTAAACAAACGTTTATGCAATCATTCTAATCTTCGTTTATACTTGATCCTTGCATGAAACTTGACAACGTGATTCACATGCTATACTATTCGAGTTGTAACGAGCCATAGGACTAATTGAACACATTTCGCCGACCTTGTGTCATAACCGGTTAATTGATACAACTTACTTATTTAGGTCAAGGCTAAGCAACTTTCATGCACGCGTTTACTTTGTGAAGTACATTTATACTCGTGCACTCGAGGTGAGATCATAGTCCCACCCTTTCAAATACTTTTATACTTTTAAATCGTGGGCTGAGAAACATATACTTTATATACATTTTATACGGTTTATACTTTCATACTTTGAACATAAATACGAATACAAGAGCAAAGATACATATGAGTTAGAACGAAAATCCTCAAGTCCAATTACCATTAGTTACACTTGTAGGGTGTGAGCGAGAACTTATGTTGTGTGGCCATGCGGGTTTTACGAACCCTCATCTAAGGGATGAAACGTATTTTCGGGATATAGTGTAGGTTCTAACACTATTATGCAGAGGTAAGATTCAGTTAAGTTTTGGTAATTGGGTGCTCGTGATACAGACAACATCTTTTGGGATGTATACGCTTGATATTCACTTTATACTAAATCTTATGGTTTACAAACAACATCTTTCGAGATGTATATGCTTTGATACAAACAAATCTTTGTAGATGTATACGCTTTGATACTAAACCTTGTGATTTAAAAACATACTTTTACAAATACATTTATGATCTCACCAACGTTTTTTGTTGACAGTTTTCTACATGTTTTCTCAGGTTCATACTTGGCTAATTGATACATGCTTCCGCACACTTTGATTGGAGTCAAGCATACATGCATACGCTAGTGATAGCACATTTGGATTCAAACAAATGTTTACATACTTACGCTATTTATAGTAACCGTGATTTTCAACTTATATTATGTCGCAAGTTATTTCATTTACACTTTGTAACTTTTGTAAACTTAAAATTGTTGTCAAACGGTTTTGTAAACTAAACTTTGTAAGCATGATACGTTTCAAAAGAACGCGACATAATTTTGGTCAAACGAGTCTCATATAGGGACTACGACCACGTAACGGGACCTAAGTTAGCGGCGCCGTCAATGATGATTTTGTCGGGTCGCTACAGATGGTATCAGAGCGTTTGTTGTAGGGAACTAGGATGTGCATTAGTGTGTCTGACAGAGTCGTTAGGACGCATTAGTGAATCTAGACTACAACCGGATAGTTAGCCATTGCATTCTAACATACATTTGCTATAGATAGCACTTACTTGACTACTTGTGCATTATACTTAAACCTTTCTTAGGTGAACTCCTTATTGGTACCAAACTTTCATCATACGAATCCGTATTCTACCACTTTCTGGTAACACACGTAAATTCAAGATTCATATGCGTAAGGATGACGACGAATTCATTAGTCACACTTGTTCGGGAACTCTGTCTCCCAGATTGTTATTCGCCACCGTTTCAACTTACTATCGGTGTGACACCGGTGTTCCTTACTATCTACCACTTCTTGTTACTACCATCACTACTCTAGGTGAGTATCGTCGTCACTACTTATCACTACAGTTGCGTACTACTCGTTATCATGATTCGTTACTCTTTTCATACCTAAATACACTATCGTTTGACTCGAACCGCATTGACATGAACAATCATTTATACACTTCCCTCGGGGAACGCTTCTTTAGAGTTGCACTAATTCTTTCGATTCAATACGAGTCACGTTAGAGATGCCGTTACACTTTGTTCATTTTAGATCTTCACGGTTACACGAACTTGATTCTATGGAGTGATGTGGGAATGGAGGTATGAGTTAGCGTAATATAACGACACTCGATCAACGTGGTTATATTACGGTAAATCATACCAAAGTTCTAATGACACGTGATGGTGGTTGGACTCGATCAACCTAATCACCACCATGTGCCATGTACATGACTTCATTTTTCTTGTTTGAACATCCGACAACTCCGAGAATACTGATAACAACCATACCCGGGACACGTCGTCGATTATTATCGAACCATACTTATGCTTCCGAATGAATGACAAATTCATTCGACTTCAACCATATGTTACACGTGTATACTATCTCGTTTTCGCACAGTTTTATCGACGAACTACAATATGCTTGTTATGCTCACATTGAGGCGGAAACTTCTCTCTCATCATGCTCGTACTCCCGTATAAGGAAATCTTTTATCTAAATTCTCAGTGGAGAGAGAGACTCTTCACATTATACTAGTATTCACCACGAGGGTGAATAGTCCTAACGAACTTTTTTTTTAGAAACCGATAAGAAACTTGCTCTAACGAACGTTTTCGAAAACCGATAAATCTTCCGCGGCACGAAATTCTTGAGAAACAAAAACTTGTTCAAAATATCTCTTAAGGAAATGTACCTCGTTTCGGATCAAGATCCTCATTTCACTTCTAGATTTCGGGGTGCCTTACAAAAGTCTCGGGATCACGTTTAGACATAAGTACCGCGTGTCATCCACGAACCGACGAACAAAGCAAATGTACGACTTGAACCTTGGAAACCATAAACACGAGTTCATGTTATCAACTTCAAATATACTTGAGAAAAGTTTTTTCCTTTAACCAAATTCTCTTACAACGATGGTTATCATTCAAGTCTTAACGTCACACCTTTTGAAATCTTATATGACTGAAAACGTCATCCTCCTTTTATAGAACCAAGTAAATGATAATCAAGTCACCGAACCTGGACTCATTCATGGAGTAACCGTTAAAATCGTTCCAATCCGAGGAAGGCTCAAGAAGGCCCGTAGTTGCCAAAAGAGCTATGCCGATAAAAAGTCACACCTTGGAAAGGTGTAATCCGTTTTGGGAAAAGTAGAAAGCTAAATCCGTGATATTCTGATCCTTTTGAAATCTTGGGGCGTATCGTACCCGTTGCTTACCGCTTAGAACTTCCGACTCAAACAAATTCCGTTCATCCTACATTCTGTGTATCAAACTTAAAGGCGTGTCTTGCGAAACAAGAACTTGTTATCCTCTTCGATGAACTTACTATCAACGATAAACTCCACCTCATAGGAGGACCGATTGAAACTATAAATCGTGAAACCAAACTTTAAAACAACGTAAAATCTCGACTGGCAAAGTTCGTTGAAATGCCCAAGGAAGTACCTTCACATATCCATAGAATTTGCAACGCAAGGTTTCGAAGAAGAAACAACAACTACTACTTCCCACTAAATTTCGGGACAAAATTTCTTTTAAGGTGTAGGTAATGTAACATCCCGCGTTTTTCCGTTAAATTTATTTTTAACACTATCTTTTTTTTAATAATATTTTTCGTTATTTATATTCGTAGATTCCGTTGACAAACGTTCATAATATTCTCGTTATTTAGTTATAACATCACTCGTTTACTTGAGCGTTTTTAAAATATTCGTTTGGTTAATTCACGCACCCGCTTCGAAACTTGAGGGACCGAGGTTGCCAAGGGGCCAAACTAGTTGACTAGGTCAACTAGTCAAGCCCCATTCTCCTCCACCCATTCATTTCACCATCTCCCACCATTTTCACTACTTCCATTTTTTTTTCTCATTTTCACTCAAATCATTCATTCATCATCCATTTTGGATCTAGGAGACTTGCAACAAAACAAATTACATTTTCGTGATCCTCTCTTCATCCTCTACATTTTGATACCAATTTCATCTCGTTTGGATAACTTTCTAAAAACTCTAGATTTCTCTAAATTCATTTTATATACTTGAAATGGTGTTAGTTAGTGTCTATGGCTCAAGTATAACATGAATATATGTTTTGTTTGCTCGATTTGTTGTTTTGGAGTAACTAGCATGAAATTGAAAATGGGTGTGCTTCATCTTTGATTTTGGATGAGTTAATGTTGTCAAATTGTTAAAGTTTATGTTTTAATTGTGTTACTAGTATCACTAGCTTCGTTTTGATGCGTAGGTTGATTAAGAAAACTTCAAAAACATGAATATTGATTTTTGTGGATTTTGGTTAGGGTTTGATAGACTTAAAACGAGCTTTTGATGTTTCGAATGCCATGAAATGTAAATTGTAAATGTATAGTTGTAATGTATGTTTCATTACCTTCAAAACGGCATATCATATGTGTGAATTGGATTCCCGAAACTTAAAATGCATTTGATGAACTTGAAACTTTGAAAATAACCCTATAATGATCACTTGACGAGATTTCGGTTATTGTAATTGATATTTTTGCTTGGTGAAAAGTAGCAACTTTGTATTCCTTGTCAAAAGAGCTTCCCAACGATATAAGATACGAGTCCTAAGTGTTTACGGTTTGCAAGTTGCGTTTAATTGTATTTGGTTTTGAGACTTGAACAAATTCAGTAGACCAGGTACCAGCTCACGTTCATTGCCGCGGCGCGGCAATCCTGGGTCGCGGCGCGGCGTTTTTCGTGTTCCAGGAACTGTCCCACTTTTCAATTTCACGCAAAATGTTTGCTATATTATGGACCTCCGATTCACATGTAACTTGTTCTAACATGCTTATATATGAATAATTAGCACAGAAAAATAGTTCGGGACTCGACCCGAACGTGTTGACTTTTTGTTGACTTTGACTTGACCAAGTTTGACTTTTAGTCAAACTTAAACAAACGTTTATGCAATCGTTCTAATCTTCGTTTATACTTGATTCTTGCATGAAACTTGACAACGTGATTCACATGCTATACTATTCGAGTCGTAACGAGCCATAGGACTAATTGAACACATTTCGCCGACCTTGTGTCGTAACCGGTTAATTGATACAACTTACTTGTTTAGGTCAAGGCTAAACAACTTTCATGCACGCGTTTACTTTGTGAAGTACATTTATACTCGTGCACTCGAGGTGAGATCATAGTCCCACCCTTTTAAATACTTTTATACTTTTAAATCGTGGGCTGAGAAACATATACTTTATATACATTTTATACGGTTTATACTTTCATACTTTGAACACAAATACGAATACAAGAGCAAAGATACATACGAGTTACAACGAAAATCCTCAAGTCCAATTACCATTAGTTACACTTGTAGGGTGTGAGCGAGAACTTATGTTGTGTGGCCATGCGGGTTTTACGAACCCTCATCTAAGGGATGAAACGTATTTTCGGGATATAGTGTAGGTTCTAACACTATTATGCATAGGTAAGATTCAGTTAAGTTTTGGTAATTGGGTGCTCGTGATACAGACAACATCTTTTGGGATGTATACGCTTGATATTCACTTTATACTAAATCTTATAGTTTACAAACAACATCTTTCGAGATGTATACGCTTTGATACAAACACATCTTTGTAGATGTATAAGCTTTGATACTAAACCTTGTGATTTAAAAACACACTTTTACGAATACATTTATGATCTCACCAACGTTTTTCGTTGACAGTTTTCTACATGTTTTCTCAGGTTCATACTTGGCTAATTGATACATGCTTCCGCACACTTTGATTACTTTGATTGGAGTCAAGCATACATGCATACGCTAGTGATAGCACCTTTGGATTCAAACAAATATTTACATACTTACGCTATTTATAGCAACCGTGATTTTCAACTTATATTATGTCGCAAGTTATTTCATTTACACTTTGTAACTTTTGTAAACTTAAAATTATTGTCGAACGGTTTTGTAAACTAAACTTTGTAAGCATGATACGTTTCAAAAGAACGCGACATAATTTTGGTCAAACGAGTCTCGTATAGGGACTACGACCACGTAACGGGACCTAAGTTAGCGGCGCCGTCAATGACGATTTTGTCGGGTCGCTACATTATGTTCCAATAACTCATTTTACTCAAGGTTTCATCATCAAAACACATTACATGCATCATTTGACACAAAACTCATTTTGACCTAATCTCAAGTCAAAACACCCATTTTGCAAGTTACACCTTTAATCGCTTATAACCTTAGTTAACTAGTGATGTAACACCCGAACATGATTATCAACTAATCAATTTCATCAACCAACCCAAAAACCCGCCAACAATGATTATCAACACCATTTACTAGCTTAATCACTCATTTATCAACTAGTGGGTCTTATTCAAGAACACACAATCAAAACCCTAACTTTGAATATCAAATCCAACAATGAAATTCGGAGTTAGAACTTACCACAACAACCACAACGTAGCCGTGAACGAGATGAATAACTTTAATACTCGAGCTTTTGATCGATTCAAGCTCCTTCTTCCCCAAATCTCCAAATCTCTCTCTAGAAATCTCTCTCTCTAGATAAAATGGGAGTGTGTGGATGTGAAATATGATCCAAAATTGTATCCCAAACTGATAATATGGCTACACATCCGGCCTCAAGTGAAAAGACACAAATACCCCTCTTAATATAACAAAAATGCACAGTTCGCCCGTCAGTTCATCTGGACGGCGTCCGATAATCTGGACGGCGTCCAGTCTTTCTTTACTGGACGGCGTCCCATTCAACTGCACAAGACTGAAACTGAAACAGGGTCTTACAAATTTACTTTACTCTACTATTAATATCAAACAATAACATGTTAGTTACTTATTTTGGAAACTTTTGGAAGATAAATGCGAATACTTTTGGAAAACATCTCATATAGAGGGTGTAACTGTTATGTTGTGGGACCAACTGATAACATTTCGTCAAATTGAATTTGGCAGGGTGTTTCAGAAGACTACTTGAAATTCGGTGGGAATACACAAAGACATCGTAGGAGATCTCGCGCATTATACATCAATATTGTAGAATGGATTCGCCTCTGGCCTCTGGGCACGTCGGAACCACATGAGTTCACCGAGGTGGAGCACGGTCCTCCAAAATCGGCATAGGACTTTCATTTTCTCTGAAATCCGAATTTTTCTGATAAGAACATGCTAAACCAAAAGAAAAGGGGGTGTTTTCGTCGGTATAAGGGTTTACGTCTCATATTAATGGTCTAGTATTTTTTTTTCGAACTTTTCCAAAATAATGGTTAACTTCCAAAAATTGAAAAGAAATTTAATGAAGTTTACAAAATTGTCCTTAATGAATTAATTAAATAAAAAAAAATGAGAAACTTTTCTCATTAATTAATTGAGAGTAAAACTGTAAAGTTGAAAAAAATACAGTGTAATAATAATATTTTTTTAAACTGTGTGTTTTATGTTTGCCCATAATTAATAATTAATGTGTGACAAAAGAAGTACTCTCTCCGTCCCATATTAATAGTCTACAGACAAAAAACACACAGTTTAAAGAAATGTCATATATTTTCTGTTTACTTTCCAGTTTTATCCTTACATTTTCTTTCTCCTTTAATCCTATCCACATATATTAAGAGTACAATAGAACTTAAACTTCTTATTCCTTTCTATTTATGGAAGTGCACTATTAATTTGAAAAATTTCAAAATGAAATATTAGACTATTAATATGGGATGGAGAGAGTAATATTTAAGATAAAAATAAATACACCCGTAACAATAATATTTTATATATTCACGTGAATAAATTATTGGTGGAATAGTTCGTTACTAGACAAAAGCTGTATTCTCAGAATACTTAATAAATCTTGTTATTCGTAGCATAAATTCTTGGAATATCACATAAAAAAAACTAATAGGGTGCCAGTGGCACACCACCTTCTCCCTATCAAATACTCTCCAATATCACAACCACCGTAAATGGCCACCGTATCATCACCGGAGATACACCTTCACGATCTTCGTGTCATTAAAATTTTAGGTAACGGAGCTTTAGGCACAGTTTTTCTCGTTCACAATCGCCATTCTGACCCATCTGCCCATTTCCCATTCGCGTTGAAAGTCGTTGAAAAAGCTTGCCCGAATGCCAAAACGGACGTTGACCGCCGTGCCCGGTGGGAAATGTCCGTTTTAGAAAAACTTACCGATAAACCCGACCCGTTTTTACCATCGTTACTCGGGTATTTTGAAACGGAAGAACTAATCGCTTGGGCTATTCCGTTTTGTCCGGGTGGTGATTTAAACGTCTTACGTCATCGTCAAATAGACCGGGTTTTTTCAGTAACTGTTATCCGGTTTTATTTGGCGGAAATTGTTTGTGCGTTAGAACACCTTCATAGTTTAGGTATTGTGTACCGTGATTTAAAGCCAGAAAATATTTTAATTCAAAGTTCGGGTCACGTGACTCTCACGGACTTTGATTTATCACGTACACTCGCACCCAAATCGTTGAAATCACTAATTTTGTCTTCTGAACCAGAAATGTTTACGAATAAACCCTTACGAAACCGGAAGCTCACACGTGTGTTGACGTTCACACGTGAGAAGAAAAACATCAAATTGAAGAAAACAAAAAGTGCTCGTGTATCACCAATGACACGTAGGAATTTGAGTTTTTCTAACGGTGAACGGTCGAATTCGTTCGTCGGAACGGAAGAGTACATGGCGCCGGAAGTTGTTCGTGGCGACGGTCATGAGTTTGCCGTTGATTGGTGGTCGTTAGGAATCTTATGCTACGAAATGTTGTACGGTACAACTCCGTTTCGTGGGAAAAACCGTAAAGAAACGTTTGGGAGGATACTTATGATGCCGCCGAAGTTTAACGGGAAGTTGACACCGTTAACGGATTTAATTACGAATTTACTAGAAAAAGAGCCCACGCGGCGACTAGGGTACACTAGTGGCGCGTGTGAAATTAAAGATCACCCATTTTTTGGCGGGTTGAAGTGGGATTTATTAACGGAAATGTTACGGCCTCCTTTTATTCCGTCAAGAGATGACGTGGAGTTAACGGGGAACGATTGGGGTGGTGGTATAAACATAACGGAGTATTTTAAAAAGCTTAGGGAACTGCCGTCACCGTTAGATTCTCCTTCAAGAGATGATTGTGAATATAACGTCTCGTTAACGGAGTTTTGAGGTTTTTCTCGACTGTTGTATTATGTAGATCAGAAAATTAACGGTAGAATGTGTAAAGTAACGGTATACAGAGACACGAGCGGAAGTGTAGTAGTTGTAAAAAAGGTAAAAGACAAATTATGAGAGGTTGTGGGGCATAATTTGGGCAGTTGAAATTAACGCTTAGATTAAGGGCTTTGTTTAACTATATAATAATAAATAATAACAACAATAATGTAAGAAAATAATAAAATAATAATAATAATAATAATAATAATAATAATAATAATAATAGCAATAAATAGTATTAATGGGGTTTGTTTAGTACAAAATTTTCAATTTCAATAAATACAATTGAATAAAGTTTTGTATTATTTTTCATCTTTTGTTTTTTATTTGTATTTAAATTTATTGTTATTGTTATGATGCCAACTGAAATTGTGTATTGTTTAAACAACATCATGCCATTAACGTTTCATGATGGAGCTCACAATCCATGGGTGATTGAAAGGGTCAAAGAGACGAACACGAGTGCGATGATATTTTGGATCATTTAGATTCAAGTAAACAGGTTTCCATTTTATCTTCTGATACTAGTGCAGAGACCCATAGATTTATGAAATTTTTAAAGAATTTTTTTTTTAATGATACATTATATAATCAATATGTACTGAAAAAATTTACTCAAACTTTTACAATCCATATATCACATATATATACATTACTTATGCTACTATCAAAATTTATTCATATGTTATACATATATAGAAACGACACCCATATACACATATTCTTTATACAAAATAAGTATTAATGAAGTACATTACCAAATATTAACCAAAAGAGTAACCATTAGATCTATTTCATTATCATTCATGTTGTGTTTAGGCCTTGGGATTTGTTGATGACTTTTTGCAGAAAGAACCAAAATATAAAACCAACATGTATCAGCAGATTAACCAACATCAAATGCAAATATATAGTTTACAAATTTAATGTTACAAATAGACCACACTAAAATGTTAAACCCTAAGATGCCTATATAAATTTGGAAAGTCTGACCCATTTCAACATTGACATGTTTCAACATCGATCAATTTCATCAATGACCCGTTTCAAGTATACATTATAAATTGTAATGCAAAAGATTACCAGAATAAGTGAAAAAGTGAAAAAATAAAGCACACATTTGAAGTTCAAATATAGATTGGAACAAAACCAGGACGGTGTTTAAAGAAATAGATAATCATCCTAATTCAACTTTTTAATATTCATTTAAGAAACCATAAATTCAACAACTTAAACCATACATGTATTAAAAGAAGGATTTTGAAAGCCATCATTGAAACCTGGAGACACATGTAAAAATATAACAACATAATTCATTAGAAATAGAAGGATACTGCAAAAAATCAAAACCATCGTTTCATTCCCCTTTACTATCACAAACAGCATGAAAACCCAATGAAGATTAGTATTTTTTCAAGTTTCATGTAACTACTCGTACATATCGATTATAAACGATTCACGAGAGTTGATTTCATCGCGAGGTACTTGACCTCTATATGATACATTTTACAAACATTGCATTCGTTTTTGAAAAGACAATCTTTCATTACATCAAAAGTTGACGGCATGTATACCATTTTATAATATATCTAACTATAATTGACTTAATAATAATCTTGATGAACACAACGAATCGAATGCAACGTCTTTTAAAATATGTCATGAATGACTCCAAATAATATCTTTAAAATGAGCAATTGCACAGCGGAAGATTTCTTTAACACCTGAGAATAAACATGTTTTAAAGTGTCAACCAAAAGGTTGGTGAGTTCATAAGTTTATCATAAACAATAAAAATTCATCATTTTGATAGACCACAAGATTTAAATGCCGCATGGTACAAATGGGCCCGAATCCTATACCCACCTGTAATGTACATGCGATATCTTTTGAATACAGTACACCTTTCTTGTGTACGAAACCATTTTTCATAAATCTTAGTAACCGTACACATATCTCGTGCACAAAATAACATACACATAACCTGTGTATAAAATCATTCTCTCGATACATAACATTCATATCAATTGGTGGCAATTATCATGTCCACAGAATTCAATGGTGGCAATTATCATGTCCACATAATTCAACGGTGGCGATTATCATTTCCACATAATTCAATGGTAATCCGCAGAACTTCTGTCTGCATAATAATTCATTCGAGGAATGTTTTGCTTGTGTCTATCTCGTCAAACATTTATAAAAGCATTTCATGTATTCGCAGTTCAAAATATATTTCAAAAGCATTTAATAAAGCAGTTGTAAAAATAGCGTATGTATTCTCAGTCCCAAAAATGTAAAGAGTAAAAGGGAATCAAATGAACTCACGCATATAAATATTGTAGAACAGTTATTAAAACAGTGCATGTATTCTCAGCCCAAAAATGTAATGAGTAAAAGGGAGCAAATGAACTCACTATATTGTATTTTGTAGTAAAAATACATATGATGATACTGAACAATGCAGGATTGGCCTCGGATTCACGAACCTATATCATTTGTGTATTTATTAATATAAATAGTTGTAATTGAATAAATATATATATAATTCTATTAATTATATATTTTTTATATTAATAATATATATGTTTCATATATTCATTTTGTATATGAAAATATTAATTTTATTATGTTATATGTATTAAATATATATATCATTTGTTTGTTAAAATATAGTAATTATAATTAATACCAAGATATTATTTGTAATGGTAAAAATGGTAATAATGATAATATCTAATGTTACTAATAAAAATATTAAAGTTAGTAATTTTTGTTAATAATAATATTGATGATAGTTTTTGATTATAAATCTTATAATGATAATATTAGTAGTTTTTGGTAAAATGAATAATTTAGTAATAATGGTGGTAAGAATAATAATTTTTGACTTTAGTACTTAATAATAATAATTATAACAATCTTATTATTAATGATAATCTTAATAGTAATAATTTTGTTAATAATAATAATAATAAATCTACAATGATACTAATACTAATATTAATCCTAATAATAATAGCTTGTATTATTTTCATAATAACAATTATAATAATAGGCCTAATCATAATATTACTTATATGGATATTAATAATACTAATAATCATGAATAATAGTTATTGATACTTCATAATAGCAAAATGATAATAATAATAATAATAATAATAATAATAATAATAATAATAATAATAATAATAATAATAATAATAATAATTTATAATTGCTACTTATGTTAGTAATATTAATAACACTAATAATTATAATACTAATATTAATAACAATAACAATAATAATCATAATAATAATAATAATAATAATAATAATAATAATAATAATAATAATAATAATAATAATAATAATAATAATAATAATAATAATAATAATAATAATAATAATAATAATAATAATAATAATGGAAATGATAAAAAAAAATGTATACCCTTCTAATTGCTTTTCTAAAAAAATGCTCCGGGCGGGACTCGAACCCACGACCTCTCGAACACCTGAACAAACTCATGACCGTCTGGGCTATGCCCGTTTTTCTGATATAACCTCAACCCTATTAATTATATCTCCTCTTTTACAGTTCATATTTCATCTTCTTCCCAAAATAAATTGATTAAAGATCAAATCTTCGTAACAGCAATAATTATTCTGGTTTTAGGACTCCCAATCTAAACAGAAACTACTATGATTCAGTTGAATTGTATTGTATAACAGAAAAATAAAAGAATGACTGTAACAGTCGTGTTTTGAGTTTCGTGAACTTGAATTGTGATTTTGAAATTGATAGCGTTTTAGCCCACGGTTCCTAAATGAAATACATTTTAAAACCTTCCTAGAATCTTTCTCCATCCTCATTTGAATCAAAAATGTACGAATGAGCTCGAATTTCACGAAGAACAGATGTTTGACTTTTTTTAAAATTAACTTTGACTCTCAAATTCAAACTCGATATGAAAAATTGGGGGTTGAAACTTCCCATAATGTTTAAATGAAAGGTTTATGACAGAACTGCAATTACAGAATTCTAAATAAAACTTAAATTTGAATTTTAGTTGAAAATATAAAGAACAGAGATAGTCGACTGGGTTAAGGCAGTTTCTGATTAATTTCAATCGAATTTGACTTTATTACAGTAGTTATCAGGTAATATGAGTGTGGAAAGGGTTGTAGGGTTTTATGATTACTGAACTAATCCGATTTAAAAGAATAAAAGGGTCGACAGAAGGTACGATTAAGAACAGCAATTAAATAAAAAAATAAAAGTGGCTAGTGAGTCTTAACAGATTTTGGACGTGTTCTATTGATGGAAACGTGATTGGTACTAATTCTACAAATCAAAAACAGTGTAACAGATTCAGGAAATAGATTTGGATTCCAAATATTTGTATATTCGGTTTTTATGTATATAAATAGATAATATTAATAATTAATATCAATTCTAAATAATAATAATAATACTGAAATATAATAATAGTATATTAATACTGAATTTTAATAATTAACATAATAATATTTAAGGTAATAATAATAATAGTTATAATAATAATAATTTATAATAACAACAATATTAACAAATCAATGTATCAATTTCAGTATTATAATTTTAATAATATCAATAATATTGATATTAATATTTAATATCACTAATAATAATGAATGTAATAATAACTATAATTAAACTTGTAATTTCATTATAATTTATATTATATATTATGTGAATATATCTATTGAGTATTGAATATTTATATATTTTATAAATGTTATAATATAATAGTTATTAATAAAAATCTTATATATATATATATATATATATATATATATATATATATATATATATATATATATATATATATATATATATATATATATATTTATATAGATTCATAATAGTATAATATATCTATTTATATATATATATATATATATATATATATATATATATATATATATATATATATATATATATATTTACTTTAATAATAACTTAATTATTTTGTTTGTATTTTTACATTTTTAGTTCTAATTGATAAGAGTATATTTTTTTTTATTTCAAGATATTATATTTACACTTCTATTTATATAATTACATAATTATTTACACATATCTGTTCGTAAATCGTCGGGCACAGTCAGAGAGTAATTGGTTATATGAACATAGTTCAAAAATTTTCGAGACTCATCATTACAGATTTTGCTTATCGAGTCAAATTTATATAAAGATTAAGTTTAAATTTGGTCGGAAATTTCCGGGTCGTCACAGTACCTACCCGTTAAAGAAATTTTGTCCCGAAATTTGAGTGGAATGGTCATGGATGACAATTAATATGTTTTTATGACAATTATGAGCTGATAAATAGAGTTTTCATCATTGAGTAATATGGAATAAACAATTCAATTACGCGTAGAGTGTAAGTGAAGTTATCGCAAAATAGTGAAATGAAGAAATAAAGATTTCTCTTAACTATTGACGTAGTCACTGTATTCACAACAGTTGATTACATCGCGAGGTACTTGACCTCTATATGATACATTTTACAAATATTGCATTCGTTTTTGAAAAGACAATCTTTCATTACATCGAAAGTTGACAACATGCATACCATTTCGTAATATATCTTACTATAATTGACTTAATAATAATCTTGATGAACTCAACGACTCGAATGCAACGTCTTTTGAAATATGTCATGAATGACTCCAAGTAATATCTCTAAGATGAGCAAATGCACAGCGGAAGATTTCTTTCGTACCTGAGAATAAACATGCTTTAAAGTGTCAACCAAAAGGTTGGTGAGTTCATTAGTTTAACATAAATAATTATTTCATAATTTTAATAGACCACAAGATTTCATAATTTCCATTTCTCATAAACATACGTCCCATGCATAGAGATAAAAATATCATTCATATGGATTGAACACCTGGTAACCGACATTCACAATATGCATATAAGAATATCCCCATCATTCCGGGATCCTCCTTCGGACATGATATAAATTTCGAAGTACTAAAGCATCCGGTACTTTGGATGGGGCTTGTTGGGCCCGATAGATCTATCTTTAGGATTCAAGTCAATTAGTAGATCAGTTTACTAATTCTTAGGTTACCAAGCAAAAGGGGCATATAGGGCTTCGATCATTCAACCATATAATGTAGTTTCGATTACTTGTGTCTATTTCGTAAAACATTTAAAAAGCGCATGTATTCTCAGTCCCAAAAATATATATTGCAAAAGCATTTAAAAAGGGAGCAAATGAAACTCACGATACTGTATTTTGTAGTAAAAATACATATGACGACTTTGAACAATGCAGGGTTGGCCTTGAATTCACGAACCTATATCATTTGTATAATTATTAATATATATAATTGTAGTCGAACAACTACATATATAATTTATTAGTTATATCCTTTTTATATTAATATTATATATATATATATATATATATATATATATATATATATATATATATATATATATATATATATATATATATATATATATATATATATATATATATATATATGTTTCATATATTCGTTTTATACATTAAAATATTAAATTTCGTTATATTATCTGTATTAAATATATATATATATATATATATATATATATATATATATATATATATATATATATATATATATATATATATATATATATATATATATATATATATATATATATATATATATATATATATATATATAAGTATCATTTATTTGTTAAAATAGTATTTTAAAATAATATTTTAAGTGATAACAATAATAATAATGATAGTACTAATATTAATAATAATGATAATAGTATTAATTAATTCTATAAATGATAATATTAATGATAGTTTTTATAATAAATATCATAATAGTGAATATATTAATAGTTTTTAATAAAGTGAATCATTTAGTGGTAATGGTAACGAAAATAATAATTTTGATAATACTGACTCTTTTAATAGTATTAATATCTTTAATAATAGTGTCAACATAATAACAAAAATGGTAATGGTAATAATAGTAATAGTAATTTTGTTAATAATAATAATTCTAATAATTATAATTAATACAAATTCTAATACTCATGATAATAATAATAAGTTTTTATTACTTTCATAATACTAATGATAATAATAATAATCATAATCATAATAATAGTCATAATACTTAAAATGATAAAATTACTACTAATATTAATATGATTACTACTCAAAAATATAATAATGATAATAATTATATTTCTTATACATGTGATGATAATAATGTTTATATCATTAATGATAACAATAATAATGATAACACTAATAATCATACAATAATAATAATAATGATAATAATAATAATAATAATAATAATAATAATAATAATAATAATAATAATAATAATAATAATAATAATAATAATAATAATAATAATAATAATAATAATAATAATAAAAACTAGAATTCTACCTCATTAAATCTGTCTAAAAAGAAATGCCCCAACCAGAATTGAACCCGAGACCTCCCACTCCCCTACACATCATTCAAACCATCCTGCCATTTCATCTTTTCTGAATAAATCCCATAACCATTTTTATTTGACCCGTAACTAATCATCTCCCTATTTCTTCTTTGATTCAATCGACAGAACCAAACCAGAAACTTAACAATTCGGTTTTTTAGACTGAAAATTGATTTATAAAATAATCTAAGTTGGATACTTTTGTTTAAATCAAACAATCAAATAAAATAAAATAAAAAAAATGGCCTGCTGTACCTGTTCATGAACAACGAACACCATAAATCGAATTTTGATTTTGAAAGTGTTTTAGACGATTGTTACAACATGAAATAGGTTGGAAAACTTCTTTAGAAACTATCTGCACCCTCAATTGAACTTAAAACGCCCACTGGAACTTGAATTTAGCGAGGAACAAAAGTTGACTTTTTTTTGATTTCAAACTTTGACTCACGAATTCCTTCTCGATACTAAAAATTGGGATTGGAAACTTTCCAAAAAGTTTATATGGAAGCTTTAGAACCTAACAGCATTAATAGATTTTTAAATAAAACAACAAATCGAAATTTTTGGAAATTGAACATGAACAGGGCAAAATACGGGCTGCTTGCTTAATTTCTATTTAATTTTGATTATACAGAAACCGTTAAGGGAAATTATGATTTATATTTGATAATGTAACGTTGATTGGTGTTACTCAATAATTTGAACTGATTGAATTTTTGTAGCAAAAGAGATCGACTAATAAACTCAGTCAAAAGAAAAAAAAATCGATAATGACTCTCAATAAATTTTTGGTTGTTAATGTGATTGGATTCCATCTTGTACCAGATAGGAGACAGGAAAATAAATCATTTACAGTGTCGATAGGTATGTGTAACAACTCTGTACTAATTTCATTTTTTTATAATTAATATTAATAAATAATAAATATATTAATAGTAACAATAATTATATTAATAATAACAATTAATATTGATATTAATAATCATAAAAATGATAATAATATTATTAATAATAATAATTTGTATTATTTTCTAATAATAATAACTATAATAATAATAATGACATTAATAATAATGATATTGATAAAGAAAATAATAATAATAACAACTAATCATAAGAACAAAAATTATAATTTTTCTACTAATTCTAATGATAAATTAAATGTATCAATTTTATATATTATTTAAATAATAGTAAACTGATATTAACTTTAAAATTAGTAATGAAAGTAAATATAATAATATTAATATAACATTTATTTTAACTTATAATTAAATATATTATTATTGTAATTTATTAATCATGTAATATATAATACATACATACATACATATATATATATATACATATATATATATATATATATATATATATATATATATATATATATATATATATAAAACATATATTTAATATTTACACTTTATAATATAATAATAATTATTTGTAGAAATCATTTATATAGATTCATAATAATATTCTATATATATATATATATATATATATATATATATCCATATAATAGTAACTTAATTTTTCTGTTCATTCGTTTAAATCTTTAATTTCGATTGATTAAATTGTATTTTATTATTTCAAACTATTATATATACTCTTGTTTATATTTATATATAGAGAGATATATATACTTATATATATACACACTTATTTAAGTATCTATATATATTTATTTGTAACTTAATTGTTCATGAATCGTCGGTAATGGTCGAATGGTAATTGAATACATGAACATAGTTTCAAAGTTTTCGAGACTCAACATTATAGACTTTGCTTATCGTGTCGGAAACATATAAAGATCAAGTTTAAATTTGGTCAGAAATTCCCGGGTCATCACAGTACCTACCCGTTAAAGAAATTTCGTCCCGAAATTTGAGTCTGGTCGTCATGGCTAACAATAAAAATATTTTCATGACGAATATGAATTGGTAAGATAGAATTTTATCATCAGTGAATAATATGGATAAAACAATTCATTTATGTGAAGAGTACGAGCGAAGTTATCACAAAAGAGTGAAATAAGAAAGTAAAGATTCATCTTAACTTTTGACAGAGTCAGGGTTGAATTCCGGAATTCAAGGGATTTAAAGAAAATCTTCAAAATTTAAAAGATTTGATTCTTCGGCGAGTAAGGAAATTAAGATCTCTATAATTAAATACGGTGATCTGCCTTGATTACTCTGTTTGATATTTCCATTATAAATTAACCTCTTCCGTTCCATTATTCTCACCATTCATATATTTTCTTTCTTAGTTCATACATCCAAAAGATTGTGAAAATGCTTAGTCCAGTTCTAATCCCTAATATTTTCCTAATTATTATTTCTGTCATCCTTCTTTTCAATCTTCCACCAGAAAAAAAAATCTATTTACTTTTACTATTACCTTGGGGTGCAGGTAAGTAGGTACACAAACACATACAAAGCAAATCAAATAAGCCATAAAACAATATCCTTAATCGAAAATAAAGACAAACACAAAGAAAGAAAAATAACAGATATAAATTAAAATTGAATAAGAATTACCTTGCTCGAATTTTTCAATATTCAATCCACGAGATACATACAGAATAAGAAGATGAAGAAGCCTTTCAAACAAATTTCAACAAAATATATAATACAATTATTGATTTGATTTGATTTGATTTCAATTTAATTAAACTCAAAACCCTAAATAAAGTTTACCTTCCTTATCCTGGATCTTGGCTTTAGCATTGTCGATCGTATTGCTTTTCAAATCAACATTATAATGACCCACTCGAAAGTAAATCAGTTCTTAGAAGTACCATAAAAGCTGTGCTGTTAAAAAATCATCAATCAACCAAGCCAAACATACATTACATTAAATATATTATTAGATGAACTCAATGAGGCATATACAAAATATAATATCGTATCAATAATCGTGAACACTTTCAATTGTCAAATCGATAGAATAATTCAAGCATCAACGTTATATAAAACATTAAATCAATCAACCGTAAGCACAATCATAATTTTTAAACTTGTAAAAATCCGTTTGTACCTTCAATTAGCAGCAGATTTCCACCACAATTCAAATCCATTAAAGATTTGGGACTTCGGATTTCAGAGAGTCGATTAGATTCTCTAGGGTTTTTTTTTAATTCGGGAAAAGAACAATACTCCAGAGTTGAAAGAGAGCAGAGAGGTGTTTCATGTTCTGTATCTTTATTTATTGGAGGTTTAATATGCACAATCTTTTGAGAGTATTGCATAATTAATTTGTTATAGGAGAAATTATAGAGAAGAAGTTTATAGAAGAAGATGAAATGTAGAGAAATTTGAAAGTGAGAAAATGATCTCAATGCTTCAAGCGTTCTTGTACAGATTGTCTAGGGTTTCTTGAAGCCTGTATAAGGGTTGCATGCGTGTAGTAAGATAGATAAAGGGTTGCACGGTTTTTTTTTTTTTTTTTTAAATTTCTTTTTTGGCTTTTTTTAAATTAATTAATTTTAAAGTTTATTTAATGGATGATGTAAGCATGGTGTTTTAGATATGTGCCATGTGTTCCATTTATTTTTTTTAAGCTAAGGTTCTAATTACAAAGTGATGTCATGAAAGTGGCATTTTACTAGCATGTAATAGATTTTTAACCATACACATAGTGTGTGTGTGTATGGTGTATGTATGTGCTTCACAAAGAAGATGAAGATGATATATTTGGTTAAAATTTTAACCACACATAGTATTATTTATAGCTTAGTCCCTAATCGAATTTGGTTTCTGAAGTTATTTCATAGACATATGGTTGGGACTATTTGGGTTGTTAGATGTAGTTAGGGTGATTGGGATAGCTGTGATTTGTGGTAGCTGATGCCATTAGATAGCAACCTGTTTTCATGGTTGTTTTCGGGATTTCGACGTCGATGTAGTGCCGTTTTGGAAAGGTTAGGGGAGCTTCACTTGTTTTAACATGTTAGTTGTTTCAATTGGTTTGGAGTTGTGATATGCAGTGTTGTAAATCTCATTATTTCTCCTCGAGATCTTGTTTTTGGAAGGCAGTCGAGATGAGATGTCCATCTCGCTAGATTTTTCGGTAAACAGGATCAAATAATACAAGCCACGATTTCTTAGATTTCTCGCTCATTTCTCTTATTTTCTCGTAATATATGGTAATTTCTCAGAATTTTATCGCTCATTTCTCGAATTTTCTTGTAAAATCTCTTAAAATGTATATAATTATACTTGTATTTATTTATGTATATGTATTTATATTTTAAAAAACTAAAAAGTCAATATATGTCAACGTCCGAGATCTCTCGAGATCTTTACGAGGTATCGAGATCTCCTCAAAAATGTCCAAACGAGATCTCTCCGAAATCCGAGTTCTCCAACGTTGATTACAGGGTATAGTATCAAGAGATGCGTCAAATAGATCGTATGATTTATCAATCAGTCAATGATCTATCTCAATATGGTTATTACTTGTAGATCATTTTGATTTGTTTTTATTTAATTTTCATTAGTCTCTAAAAATCTAAATGTTAGGTAGTAACTAGTATATGATTATGTAAATTATAAATTATTTATGTATTTATATTATAGTATTTTATACTAATAAATACTTAATTAATAAAACAAAATTAAATAAGATAATAACATAACTAGAAAAAAGAAAAGTAAAAAGGATGAGACCTAAACTCACATCACACTTCATCACCCCTTCCTGCAATTTACATTTTTCTCATTACACTTGATACACCATCACTATACCTAACCAAAGTTCTCATCACATCCATATGTAACACTGCACAAGTTTCCATACAATTTTTTAAATACAATAAAAGTTTTTTCAATATGTTTAAAATAATCATAAACATACATACATTATACATTCATAATTTAATTATAAAATGTATTAAGTGTTACTTAAAACAGTACATCAGGGCTCATTACAAATTATTAGAATGTGAGGTGTCAAACATAGTCGTCCCATCAAACCATATCTCTCGATCTAAAAATACAGACAAGCTAGTCTGCTGGGGAGAGAATGTGGGGATTAGGACGAAGTTAAGTAAATGAAAAAGCTAACAGATAATATCAAACATCCCATGCCCAACATCAATACAACATATACACAAGTGAACCAATCATCATAAGAGGATCGGTGACCCTGCCAGGTCTACAGCTCTACTAGATCAAGAGCATACTGATAGTTCTTGTTATTATCACACTGTATAGTTCTCCTGCCACGACAGCTGGATTGTTTGAACAATATTGTCGAATACAATAACATTGAACTCAACCTGCCCAACAAGGTTGACCCCTTCCCCCCCACCACCCCCCACCCCACCTAGTATGAATGGTACAACAAACAATACACATATCAGATAGCATTAAATCAATCATGCCATCAATATAAATATAGAATTCAAATCAACAGATAATAACTAAACTTGTTACTATTTAATAACACTCATAAAGGTATTCTCACTCACCTAGTATCAGCAAAACTCGGAGATCTAATATTACTGAGTCTTCTCTTTTCCCTTATCACCTGAAAAATATCATCCCAAGTCAAAACACATTTCCAATCATAATTATAACAGTTAAAACTTTAAACATGTTAAACACAATCATTCTTGACTCCCTAGTCAATTCCCTCAACTTTTTTTTTCTCTTTTTCCAATAAGTTAGAAACTAACCAGAGTCTTACATTTTCATCTTTTTCACTCATAACCTTCTTAACCCGTCCGAATAACCTTCACATAGACCTATTGACAACACTATCATCATACTTACATACAGGGTTTTCTTTAACAACTCTACCCCCACACTTAGGCTTTATACTAGTCCCAATTTTATCATTATCAATTTCACCACTAGTAAGCACATTTACAGAATCAACTGGTGTGGGTGGTGGTTTAACACTAAACTTTGTCTGAAAACTCAAAGTTTTACCTCTATCCCTCAAAATTAATTTACCAGTTCTCCAGTCAGTTAATGCACCTGCAGTTGCTAAAAATGGTCTACCTAAAACAATGGGCACAACCTTATCTTCTAGAATATCAATAACCACAAAGTCAGCTGGGAACTCCAATTCACCTATCTTAACCACAAAATTTTCAGCAATTCCTATAGGTTTGCTGATTGACTGGTTAATCAATCTAACTCCTGTATTAGTTGGCTTAAGTTCACCTAAACCCAAATGTGAATAAACAGACAAAGGCATAAGATTGATACTCGCACCTGAATAAGTTAAACACCTAAAAAGTTCAGAGTCATCAACGCACTATGAGGAATAGCATTGACTTGCGAATAATTAGAACTCTGAGGATCTTTGTTCTTCACATCACTTCTATTAGCATTCGTTAAGATTGTTCGGGGCGGTCTATTGACGTTAGGGGTCACTTGGGTAGTGGATGGGAGAGCACCCGGTGGTCTCTCCGTCAATACTTGGGATATCCGACCCACTTCCCGTTCTAAATTCTGCATTGAAGATTGTTGAAGCCTCATTCGTTGCTTTGTAAGATCACTGTCTTATCTTAAAGCCGATCTGCTTTCATCAGTCTTCATTAGGAAACCCCGAAGAAATTCTTCCAATGATGGAACCAGATCCAGATATGACTGATTCTAATTCCGATTTATGAAACCCGGTGGTCTGTTCCTCTGATAACCCAAACTACCTCCTTAATACTGATTATTATATTGGTTACTCAAGTAGTTCTCCTGCTCTTCCATTATTGACTGATCACAATCCTTCGTAAGGTGTGGTCCTTGACATAATTCACAACCAACCCTCATAGCATGCATATCCTTAGTCATTGACTCCATTTGTCTCTTGAAGGTTGCTGATATGATCGAAACGGATGGTTTTATTTATGCAGTGTCGTTAGGCCGCAAGGCGTCATAATCAGCTAATTAAGAGAGAGAACAGTGGTTTCTTATGTATATTTTACGGGGCCTAAATTTACTTTTAACTTTCTAAAGTAGAAGGTGTAAGTTAACCTAGGGTCGTAATTTTGAATGGTTTAATGAATTAAAGATCAAGTGGATAATTAATTGTCTTTGGATTAAATTACCGAGATAAAGTATAGTAGTTGGTTTTAACCTAATGGTCCTAATTGCGAAAAAGTAAAGGTGGTGGAAGGATATTCGGAGTATGCAGATCAGGGAAATGTTGACCAAGATATCAGTTTGGGCTAGGGAAAGGTAATTATGTTTATTTTAAGGCTAGGATTAGAATGGTGTAGATCTGGTTGGATGAGCAATTACAAAGACCTACGTATCTTTAGACTCTCAGAGTTCTCGTTGAGTAGTGAAAAGTATGACACTTTGTTGTATAATTGAAAGGTAACAATACCTCGGAGGTTATCCTTAGTAAAGCAATAGGTTTATCAGTGAGTTGAGTTCTAATCCTAACCCATGATATCAGTTTAGATAACTGAATAACAACGTGCCGTGTTGATTGAACACTGATCACAAAAAGAAGGAGTCCGTCAGGTCAAGTTGACAAAACCTTAAATGAAAACTAACAACCATTTTATCATAATAATAAGATCATACCAATCTAAACATTATACATCATTACAATTGATATACTGAAAGTAAAGCAGATAGAAACCTAATAGATACCTAAACATTTTATATGACTTAATCCTAGGGCAACAATCAAACAAGAACATGCAATAGGTTTGGGTCATACATTTAAGGCACTAATTAGATCTTAACAACTCCTAAGAGGTCTCTTTGGAATGGTTAATAGGCATACTAGGTCATTCATGTCTCAATTCCTAAGTTCCGTGTCCTAAAAGCACATTAGATACCTCTCTGGAACTCCGGCCATACCGATTTCATAGAATCTTCAGATACAGTATAACCAGGGGTCTTAATCCTATGAAGTTGCTAAGTTCATATACGTGGATAATTCCTGATCACAACCTAGGTTGGTCAATCCTTAAGATGCTAGCATACAAATCTATCAGAATCACAAGTTCAACATAACAATGGTAATCGTACTAATTTAACATAACTACGCTAACCCAAACTTCTATCATGGCAACATATAGATTAATTAAGCTAACATGGTAATATCAGAATGCATTATCAAACATAAATGATAATAATACATGTTTAATTAATAAGATAAGTGTTTCGGATAAAAACCTGAAAAGGCTGAAGAAATCTGCCCGAGATCGCAGGGACTCGCCGGGATAATGTCGTGACCCGTCCTAATCCATAAGAACGAATACAATAACATATGATTACATTGTGAGGTATTTGACCTCTATATGTTACATTTTACAAACATTGCATTCATTTTAAAAGACAAACTTTCATTACATCGAAAGTTGACAGGCATGCATACCCTTTCATAATATATCCAAACTATAAATGACTTAATAGTAATCTTGTTGAACTCAACGACTCGAATGCAACGTCTTTTGAAATATGTCATGAATGACTCCAAGTAATATCTCTAAATGAGCAAATATACAGCAGAAGATTTCTTTCAAACCTGAGAATAAACATGCTTTCAAGTGTCAACTAAAAGGTTGGTGAGTTCATTAGTTTATCATAAACATTCATTTCTATCATTTTAATAGACCACAAGATTTCATATTTTTAATTGTACACGTAACCTGAGTACAAAATAATACGCGTAACCCGCGAATTAAAAATCCATCTCATATCAGGCATTTCGCATAAACTGCATAGAGATAAAAATCATTCATATGGTGAACACCTGGTAACTGACATTAACAAAATGCATCTACAATATCCCCATCATTCTGGGACTCTCATCGGACATGATAAAATCGAAGTACTAAAGCATCCATAACCCGGATGGGGTTTGTTAGGCCCAATAGATCTATCTTTAGGATTCGCGTCAATTAGGGTGTCTGTTCCATAATTCTTAGATTACCAGACTAAAAAGGGTGATATTCGATTCGATAATCCAACCACAGAATATAGTTTCGATTACTTGTGTCTATTTTGTAAAACATTTATAAAAGTAGCGCATGTATTCTCAGTCCCGAAAATATATATTACAAAAGCATTTAAAAAGGGAGCAAATGAAACTCACGATAATGTATTTTGAAGTAAAAATACATATGATGACATTGAACATGTGTAGGGTTGGCCTTGGATTCACGAACCTATATTATTCACATATTTATTAATACACATAATTGTAATCGAATAAGTTTCTATATATTTAATTTATTAATTATATCATTTTTATATTAATAATCTATATATGTCTCATATATTCTTTTTGTATATGAAAATATTAATTTTGTTATATTATATGTGTTAAATGTATGTATATATATATATATATATATATATATATATATATATATATATATATATATATATTATATGTGTTAAATGTATATATATATATATATATATATATATATATATATATATATATATATCATTTAACACACATAATATAAAAAAATTAATATTTTCATATACAAAAAGAATATATAAGACATATATAGATTATTAATATAAAAATGATATAATTAATAAATTAAATATATAGAAACTTATTCGTTTGTTTGTTAAAATATAGTAATTATAATAATACTAATATAATATTAATAATGGTAGAAATGATAATAATTATAATACTTGATATTACTAATAAAGATAATAATGTTAATAATTCTATTAATGATAATAATATTGATATCGTAAAAATATTAATTTTACTGTTAATGATATCTATGATAGTGATTTTAGTAATTACATAATAATAATAATATTCATTATAATATAAATAATAATACCTATAATGATAATAACAATAATGATTATGATACTTATAATGATAATTATAATACTAATATTTTTTATAATGCTAGTAATAATAATAATAATAATAATAATAATAATAATAATAATAATAATAATAATAATAATAATATTACTATTAAATATAAAATGATACAAGTAAAATTTTTAATGAAACTAATAATGAATTTTATTATTTTTATAACAATAATAATATAAATAATCAGGTTTGTAACTATAATCATAATAATCATGAATAAATGATATCCTTTATCATGGTACTTATATTAGTAGTTTATTATTATTATTATAATGATAATGATTTTTAAAAATGTGAAACTACCTTAGAAGCTTTTATAAAAAGAAAGCCCCGAACCGAGCTCGAACCCGTGACCTCCCGCTAACCCGAATCAACACCCAACCAATTCGCCATTTAAGTTTTTCTGATTTAAACCCCACTGTATTATTTATAACCCGATTTTCAACTGTTCTTCTTCTCCTTCGTTTTCCAATCGACCAGGAAGCAAAACTAGACTATCAATGAGTTAACCAATTAACTTTAGGACTTTACAAACTAAACAGAAACATTGAATTGAGGTGATTAGAAATAACATTAACAGTAAACAACCAAAACAGTTTCGACGAACACCATATGAACTCAATTAGTGATTTAAAAATTTGGACACAATTAGGTTATAATTATAACATGAAATAGTTGCTAAATCATCCCTATAAACTTTTGAAATCAGTAATTAAACTTGAATTAGAACAGAGAATTCGAATTTGATTAAAGAACAACCTGTTGACTTTTTTAAAATGAAACTTTGACTCAGGAATTCGAATTTGATATCAAGAATTGGAGGCCAAGATTTTGCAGATAGTTTTACTAGATGAATCCTAACAAAACTGTATTTTTACTTTTTGAAATTTTATTCAAATTCGAGGTTTTGGTAAAAATGTTCAAGAACAGAGAACGAACGGGTTTCTTTCTTATTTTTATGTTTTCTTTTTTGATTCGCAACAGACAATATATATAATTTGTAATCGAATAATTAAAGCAGTATCAAGATTGTTATTTAGTGAAGGTGGTCGACAAAGTATTTCAATCACCCAGATAAGAACAAAAATAAAAATAATAAAAGTAAAAATAATAAAAGTATGATATCGATCGATTTTGGTTATATCTGAATTGAGATAGACTGGTAACAACTTTGTAGACAGGAAAACAAAATTCACACAGTGGGATTGTGATGTCAAACAAATTCGCTTGATATATATATATATATATATATATATATATATATATATATATATATATATATATATATATATATATATATATATATATATATATACATATATATACATATATATATATATATGTTATTATCATTTAAATGTAAACATATTAATAATAATATCGTTATTAATAATTAATAATTAATAATAATAATAATAATAATAATAATAATAACTAATAATAATAGTATTAATAACAATGATAATAATAATAATTAATATTAAACATAATAATAACTAAAATCATAATTTTACTATTAATTAAAATAATAATGCTATTAATAACAATAACATTAGTAACAATAATACTATAACAAATTACATGTGTTAAATTTCATATATCATATATTGAAATTAATAAAATAGCTAATATTGATCTTAATATTAATATTAATATAAATATAAATATTAATATTAATATTAATATTAATATTAATATTAATATTAATATTAATATTAATATTAATATTAATATTAATATTAATATTAATATTAATATTAATCATAATAATGAAGGTAATAATAGTATTAGTATAACAACTTTATTTTTTTAACTTGTAATTACATTTAATATATTAATATTATATTTTATTAATTATATTATATTTAATAATTATACAATATATATTATATGATAACATATATTGAATATTTAATATTTATACATTTTAATATAAATACATTATATATATATATATATATATATATATATATATATATATATATATATATATATATATATATATATATATATATATATATATATATATATATATATATATATATATATATAATCATTAATTATGTATAAAATTCATATCTATATATATCTCCATTTTAAAAGCAACTTAATGATTCTGTATATTATTTTACATATTAAATTCTAATGATTCAATTATATTTTATTATTCCCACTACTTACATTTATATATATGTATATATATATATATATATATACATAGTTATTTACAAACAATCGTTCGTGAATCGTCGGGTAAGGTCCAATGGATAATTAAGTGCATGAAATTATATAAAACGTCAATTTACTTAACTTGTCGATATTCATCTTCTAAGTTTTCTATATTTCATAATTTCACCTTTACATTAAAGAACATGAAAGTTAAATAGTTACCTCATCAAAAGTTACGAATAAATTACTGTAAAGCATGTACAGGAATCTCCATTAACTGTTGTCCAGTTACCGTTAATTGACATATTTGTTCTTACTTGTAAATCACTTTACCAAATTTCTGAATATTGTTAAAATAGAAAGATTTCTCAAATCAACGTGGACCTCAGAACAGAGACCCATAATCATATAATAATGTATCTGATAATACAATCATTTGATATTATCTTTTAATTTCCGTTGATAAATATATATATTGAATCTAATACATTTATATAAAGTATTATTCATCAAATACTTTGTTAACATTTTCAAGTCATATAATAATTTCATAACTTATTTTCATATCAACCAAACCGTTACATGTTTTATTAATATTTCTCAATTTAATAGTCACACACACACACACACACACACACACACACATATATATATATATATATATATATATATATATATATATATATATATATATATGTATATATATATATATATTCATGCATAACTATTTACACATAATTGTTCGTTAATTCGTCGAGAACAGTCAAAGGGTAAATAAATACATGAACACAGTTCAAAGTTCTTGAGATTTCAACATTACAGACTTTGCTTATCGTGTCGGACACATTAAATCATATAAAGATTAAGTTTAAATTTGGTCGGAAATTTCCGGGTCATCACAGTACCTACCTGTTAAAGAAATTTCGTCCCGAAATTTGATTGGGATGGTCATGGCTGACAATAAGTAGGTTTTCATGACGCATACGAGCTGAAAATTAGAGTTTTATCATCATCAAGTAATATGGATAAAACAATTCATTTATGTGAGGAGTACGAGTGAAACTATCATGAAAGAGTGAAATGTGTAATTGCAGGCTTGACTTAACCGGTGACGTGGTCACGGTTGATTTTCCGGAATTTAAGGAATTTAGAAGAAAATCTTCGTAATAAGATTTGGTTATTCGGTAATTAAGGAAATTAGGATCCGCTTTAAATGCGATCGTCTGTTTTGATTGCTTTGTCGGATATTTTACTATAAATCCAACCCTTTCGTTTCCTTACAATTCACACTTTCTATTCTTTCTCCTTTAATTCATACTTTGAATAATTCGTCAATATGATCTATCTAGTTCTGGTTCTCGATATATTTCTAACTTTCATATCTGTCATTCTTCTTTTTCATCTACCACCAGAGAATTTTATTTACTTTTACTATTACCTTGGGATTATAGTGTTTTTAATTCTCCCGTGCCTTTACGTTGCAATACGTATTGATATGCACGGTTTGTAATTTATGTGTTGTTGTCGAGCTTTATGTTTTCTTTTATATTTAAGAGTTCCATACTTTTGTCTCCTCTTCCCGACTTCAAGCCAAGCGAGTAATGGTCCAGAATTCGTAGGTATGGATTTTAAAATGAACATAGTTAATGTTCTAAGAAGGGAATTGTAATGGCACGATCTTGATTTTTCAAATTACCAGAATATCCGAAAAAAAACCGAATCATCAAGAAAATATTTTCTTGATATTTTTAGAGGTTAAATAGAATACAAGAGTCGTGTAACATGGCACATGATGATGGTATGGTCTGTGAATCGTCATGTCCTATTAGAAACTCAACATGACTTACTATAATATAATCACGTTGATCAAGTGTCATTATATTATACTAACTCATGCTTCAGTTCCCAACACTACTTCAAAACATTCTTATTTTAAACTCGAAGGTTTCAGAATTTAGAAACTAAAAAAGTTTCTTTTATGATGTAACACAGATAGCGCTAAGAGTTAAATGATTTCGGATTACAATAGTTATGAAGATATCTTCAGAAATATCGAAGATATTTATAATGAGAGATATGATGATATCTTAGAATTTCTAACATCGATGGATGATGATGAAGATTTATCCGTAAAGGTTTAGAGTCAGGAGTAAGGTATTCGCTAAAGACTTCAGCAGACATTGAATCATTTGGATTCTTTGAAGGCAGATTTAGTTGTTGTGATTTGTCCACAACCTCCTTCATGGTTTGCTCAATCCGTTTTCCTGTTCCAAACCTTCTCTTTTTCTGAGCTTTGCCAACACACTATTCTTTATCATCAAACTTTTAACTGTTACGGTTGTTTATAGTTTCTGCTGCTTCATTCAACTTTCCCAAAAATTCGGAGAACTAATTTGTAGATTGGGGTGTTTTTCATAAACTTCACATTCGAAGTATATAATTCTAGGAGATAGGCGTTATATGTACACATATAACTGTGGGCGTAGACATGCTGCAAGATTTCAAAATACTGATTGCTAATTCCCAGTAATTGGTATGACAATTTTTGTTACAAGATGCGAATGAGTAAATGATGGGGTTTCGATAAATATAATGATTTTTTGGAAAGCTAAAGATCAGTGAAGTTGTTGGTAAGTTTATTGCTAATATGGTGAGATATAAAAGGTTCTCCAGTAACGATGACGAATGGGCAACGTCTATATCGAGGTTATAATAAGACTGTTTTAACTGAAAAGTCGAAGTTGACTTGTTGGAGATGTGACAAAACTGACTAATTTGAAAAGGAATCGCAAAGTTATTTTTGCTAATAAATGCCAAAGGGTCTGACATGAATACGTGTTAAACTATGACTTTGGTTTCGAGAGCTTTTCAGGTGCAAGACTGTGGTTAATATGTGGTTGGATCATCATCTCGATTGTTCAATATTTGAAGTGTCTTCAGGAATTTCGAAGGTTTTGAACACAGATTGTAATCGTTAATATACATATGATGTTCTAGCATAGTTTTGAAGTCAAAGTATAGCTTTGAAAGATATAGGAATCTAAGAGTGATGATACGGTTATATCTCGAATTGAATTCGGCGATTTCAAAATCAGAATATGTAAATGAATTTGAATGAGTATGGTTGTTTTGATTTTTATGAAACGATGTATAGTGAGTATAGTTGGTGATTGCTGAATCAGATTCGAAGAATGTAACATATTAATTGTGTTTATATATCTCTCGGGTATTATCTACCCGTTAAAAAAATATTTTCACAATTAATATTTTGTACAAAAGAATTTTATTAGTCTTTATTAAAAATAAGCTTGTGTATATTTTCTTTAGATGTAACATAGATTTAATGAGTTAATATTACATAAAACTCATTTGATTTATGGTTGAAATTAGAATTGAATAATCCCTAAAAAACTTTAGAAATTACATATCTTTTACGGAGTATTTCTTCAATGAATTTGAAATTATGAATCAATACTTCGTTATTTGTTGATGCATAATGTTGGTATTCGTGGAATTCGTGTAAACTTCGCAAGGTACGAATGATGTCATCTGAAAAGTTTCGAGTACATCGATGATGAAAGTTTAAAATCAAACATATATTTGAATAATACACTTGATTTATTAGGAAATGGAATTCACTGAATTGAAACAGAGATTGTAGTTAACGATGATTAAGTTGTTAAGGAAGGATGTACATCTTAGCATATTAGTAATATGAATTTAACCGAGTAGTATCTACCCTTATTTAATTCACACATAATAGCTTAGTACGAAAAGATTTATTTAGATCTCAATATTCATATGTATATATATAAAATATACATATAATTTCTTCAGGGGGAATGAGTTAATACTTCATAACTCGTTGATACAATATATGCATTGTTGATTAGTGATGATGTCCACGGTGATTCTTGAACTGGCGGAGTTTGTGATGTTATAGGTGCTGCTAGAGTTGATGATGCTGACGGTACTGTTGATGCTACTGGTAAAATAAATCTAGCTTGTAAATCACGAACCATTCTTATCAGGGTTTCTACTCTTCCTTCTATCATTTTGGTTCACTCATCTGATTTATGGTTAGGGCTAGGATAGATAATCTCTAAGACTTTGGAGATTACATAATCACCGTAGAATATTTCTTCGATGAAATTATGAATCAATACTTCATTGTTTGTTGTTGTTGGTACACCTTGGTATCTATGGTGTGTGTGAAATTGATGCTCGAGGTACTGATTATGATGTTAAAGTGTGGGGTGTGGATGTTGCTGTTGGTGGTGGTGATGGTACTGTTGCTGCCGATGCTGCTGCTGGTGCTTGTAACCTTTGCACCATATTCTCTAAAGCCAGTACCCAAGCGCGAAGCTCACTAACTTCTTCTATTACTCTGGAATGATTGGTGGTTCAGACGAGTGGGTGAATAAGATCTAGAATGTGAGATAATATATAGTCATGACGAGACACTCTGGAAATGAGAGAGAAAATGGTGTCTCAGACAGGTTCGCCGGTAAGTGCTTCAGGTTCTTCGCAAAGAGAGCAATGTGGTGGATGGAAGGGATCACCTTCTTCTTGTCTCCAATGATTAAGTAGACTATGAACCCATCCCCAATTCATCCAGAATAGATGATGGCTAATTGGTTGATCCATTCCAGGCACACTGCTTTTGGAGCTCGAGTGAAACTCCATATTGGAATCTGAGGGACTTGAACTTGTGGCGAGTTCCATTTCATTCTATTGAATGAAGGATTTTTCGATATGAAATGATTTTCCGTCTATCGGATGGTATTCTAATTACATAGAATATCTATTCGTAGATTACAGAGGAATTTATGGAATATGTTAGGCAAAGTTTAGAGTAACAGATACGCTAAGATATGAATTTTGTCTATACACTATTCATGCAATCAATGTAGTAAGACGTGTCTAGACTAAGATTGATAAGCAGGTAATTTTCGACAAAAATGATAAGCAAAACTTTTGACATGCAGACACGGTGGAAGTCCAAACTCACTAATGCATCCTAACAACTATCAGTTAGACACACTAATGCAAGACCTGGTTCGCTAAGACCACCGCTCTGATACCACATGTCGTGAACCGTCCTAATCCATAAGAATGAATACAATAAAATATGATTACATTGCGAGGTATTTGACCTCTATATGTTACATTTTACAAACATTGCATTCATTTTAAAAGACAAACTTTCATTACATTGAAAGTTGACAGGCATGCATACCCTTTCATAATATATCCAAACTATAAATGACTTAATAGTAATCTTGTTGAACTCAATGACTCGAATGCAACGTCTTTTGAAATATGTCATGAATGACTCCAAGTAATATCTCTAAATGAGCAAATACACAGCGGAAGATTTCTTTCAAACCTGAGAATAAACATGCTTTCAAGTGTCAACCAAAAGGTTGGTGAGTTCATTAGTTTATCATAAACATTCATTTCCATCATTTTAATAGACCACAAGATTTCATATTTTTAATTGTACACGTAACCCGAGAACAAAATAATACGCGTAACCCGCGAAATAAAAATCCATCTCATATCAGGCATTTCGCATAAACTGCATAAAGATAAAAATCATTCATATGGTGAACACCTGGTAACCGACATTAACAAAACGCGTCTAGAATATCCCCATCATTCCGAGACTCTCATCGGACATGATAAAATCGAAGTACTAAAGCATCCGTAACCCGGATGGGGTTTGTTAGGCCCAATAGATCTATCTTTAGGATTCGCGTCAATTAGGTTGTCTGTTCCCTAATTCTTAGATTACCAGACTAAAAAGGGTGATATTCGATTCGATAATCCAACCATAGAATGTAGTTTCGATTACTTGTGTCTATTTCGTAAAACATTTATAAAAGTAGAGCATGTATTCTCAATCCCGAAAATATATATTGCAAAAGCATTTAAAAAGGGAGCAAATGAAACTCACGATAATGTATTTTTTAGTAAAAATACATATGACGACATGTTGGTCCCTTAATAACAACAGGAGTATTGTAGAGGGGGGGGGGGGGGGGGTGAATACAATTCGTTTCTTAATTAACTAGTCAGTTAAACACGTTTAGTATTCTGTAGTAAATAAGATAGAGTCACAGGTAATTTTCAACGGTTATTCTTTATTGATTAAATCAGAAAGAATCACAACTATCCTTGGCGGAAATGATAGTTGGTTAATACAGATTACCTAGATTATAGCTAAGAGATAAACTAGAGCTATTACACGGTTTGGACTCTAACAGATAAACCCACACCACTAGTTTTTACAATAGTGGATACAACAATATATATAGTAGTTCTATTAACCGTGTAATTAATCTATTGTCCACTAGTACATTGGATGCCTTGTACTTGTGGGGACAATTGTGTCAGAAGGCGTGCTCTCCTTCTTTCCTCTTAGGTAGCTATTTGCAGGAACACACCAATTCGGTTTGGCACTACCATTTGATTTAAACAAATGGAATGTTGTGTTCCCTAGGTATGAATAAAGTATAACACATGTCTGCACATGCGTTCCACTTCTGCATTCCCACGTGGTCTTGTAAGGTCACTTGTCAGCCGCCGACTCCTGTCCTTTTCTGTTCAACTTTGTCTTCGACTTCTGTTGAATAGTGCATTGATGTAGACCACTCTGGGAAACTACCATGCTTGTAATGGAACATGGCTGTCTTGTGTTGTATGCTGATATCCAGACTTACTGGTCCTTCATATGCTGAGTCACTTGATATTCTTGATTTGCTGGGTGCATATCCTGTGCTGATTCGAAGAATACATTTCTACCTTGTGCTGATAGACTAGGCAGCATACTAAACACTCGACACAGCTATATTAGCTGACTATACATAAACAAACTTGTGCTGGCTGCACATAGCAACTTTAGTGCAAATAAATATTGTTTTGTCATAATTAAATCCTTAATTATTTTGGGGACTCAACAATCTCCCCCTATTTGATGATGACAAAACCTATGACTTGAAGAGAAAACACTAAAGCCAGCACTTAGGGACCTAGTGAGAGTAGACAGTAAATTCGTCCCTTTAAGTTTGTTTTGGGATCTTTTGCTGAGTAAGCTATATACAATAATTACAATATAATTCGTAATAAAAAGTAAATTACAAAAGATACAATTTAAGCACATAGGAGACTATCTATCTTTATCCCTTTCTCTTTCTTCATCAGATAGCTCCTCTTGTTTAATCTTCCAGGCTTCAGGGAACAGGAGAGGTAATTCAGCAGGGTCAAAAACAGGGATGAAAGGAGGTAGAACAATTTGGCTTCTCCCAGTTGGTCCTTCACCAGTAGGTTGCTTCCCTTTAGGCTTTTGAGTAAGAAATTCATCAACATCAACTACTGGTGCATTCCCAAACTTAGTTGCCTTCTTGAACAGCTGTTGGAGTTCAGTCTTAAGAGCACTCTTGATAGCACTCTCACGTTTACCAATGAAATACTCCAAGATTTCTATCCATTCACTGAATCCAAGAGTTCTTAAGTCATCAAAACTAATCCTTTCTTGAACATTGTTATCCCTGACAACATTGAAAGCCCTTTTTGTCCCTCTGTTTACCTTGATAATTCTGCAGGGATTAGATCTTCTATTCATCACATTACCATACCTGCTCTTATAATAAGTATCAGGAAACTCAATATTGTGATCAGGTACTACAGGAGCAGTGGTAGGTACTTTCTCAGCAGCTTCTATCTTATCAAAAACCTTATCCTGTTCTTTGACAATGGCTCTGGCTAGTTTGAGGGACTCAGCCTGTTGCTTTCTGTCAGCAGCCAATCTGTCTTCAATATCCTGAAGCCTTGATCGTTCAGCAAGTTCAGCATCAGCAGCTTCTCTGGCTTCCCTTTCAGCAGCTAAACCCAACAGATAATCATCATAAGAAATGTTCAGGGATCTTACTGCTTCAACCATCTTTCTACCCTCTTCAGTACTAAGGGCAGCACAATATTCCCTTATATCCATACCCAGCTGGAGAGCATCTTCAAAATGAATTCTTTCATCAGTAGTGGAGAGCCTGAGACCACTGTTATTCAAGTACACCCTAATGTCAATGCCATGGGTTAGTGCAGCAATATAGTGTGGCTGATCAAGAGGATGATGCAGCAGCCTGACTTGACGAATTCTTTCATTAAGCTCAATTTGTCTTTGTTCAAGCAGCTCTGGAACAGTGATCTGAAGTCTGTAGGCTTCTCTTTCATCTGGGTTCATTTTTCTGATGTTCGGCTCACCATGGGTTACTGAGTCATCTTCCCAAGTGATATGTTTGTCATGAACCCTTGGGGAAGATGGAGGATACATAGATGATTCATAGCTGCCAGATGAACTAACTAGATGCTGATTGACCCGGTTATCCTGTGTTCTGTCAAAGTAAGCTTGAATCTGGGGAGGAAGAGGAGATAGAACAAATGTTTGGCCGTCTTTTCCCCAGACTGTGAAGTCAGCAGGATCAACCGTTTCATCATCTACTTGTTTAGCACCCAGCTCAACCGACTTTGCTGGGTCTTCAACACTTGTACTACCCAGCAGCACACTTCTGGCTGGGTCTTCTATCACAGCACTCCTTGCTATGTCTTCAATGCCAGCTGACTGATTAGTATCAGCTGGCTCAACCACTTCAGTACCTTCATCAGCTGCCTTGAATAGGGGTCCTTTCCTCAGGGGCTGATTGTCCCTAGGAGCAGATTTCACCCTGTGTTTGTCAATAGGCCTGGGTTCAGCTGATGGTTCTTGTGTCGATACTGGTTGAATAGGAGGCAGGTAAGGAACAATAGCAAGATGCTCCCCCTGACTAATAACATCATCATCATCAAGGATGATTGTTTCTGTTGGCTGTGTTTGTTGTGTAGCTGGCTGAGCAGCAGATGCTGGTTGAGGAGTAGAGCTGGCTTCTAACATAGCATCAACCCATTTCATGAAAATATCAGCTCTAACTCCACCAGTTGACTTAGTAGAATCAAGGTAATCCTTCATCTCAGCAGGAGTCATGTTCCTGATTCTTTCTGCTCTCTGTGCATACAGCTTTGCCCTCTGTTTGTCGTATTTGACCATGAACTTGGCATTTCTTTTTCTTGCCTCTTTTCTGTGTTTATCAAAGGCAGTCAGGTCATCATCGATTGCCATTGCTTTTGGACTCAGCCATCTTCTGTGCATAATCTTACGACGTTTAAGTTCAGTAAAGGCCTCAAACTTGGCATTGAAGGCATCATCTAGTTCCTGCTGTCGCTTTTGATGTCTCTCTAACTTCCTCTTCATTTTACGTTCAATAGATTGAGACAGCACAAAAGCTTCAGCTACAGCCATATCAGAAACATCACTGGGCTTACTGCCAGAACCAATATCATCCACTGGTGTGGCAGACACACTAGGTTGAGTACCACCAGTTGCCTGTGCACCACCAGCTTCAGTATGAGCGTTGCTGGGCTTAGGGCCAGTGTCTTGACCATCACCATCACCATCTCCATCTCTCCTGGGGTGTTTAGGAGCCTTTTCATGTTCATGCTCCCCCTCAGACTGTTTTCTCTTTTTAGATTTCTTTTTGGACTTTTTCTCCCCCTTTTTGTCATCAGCACGGGCAGTAGGGTGAATAGTGGGGGAGACAGTAGCATCAAGATCACTGTCTGACTGAGGAGCAGAGAAGACAAAATTGTTCCACTCAGCAACCTCTGGAGTAAGATGGGCACCAGGATCCACACCAAATTGTCTTAGCAGAAGATTGGAGGATCTAACTTCATTCCTGGCTACACCCATAGCCATTTGTTCAACGATGGCTCGAACATCACCTTGCAAAGCAGCCATTCGTTGCATGTTTTCAACCATCTGAACATAGGCAGCAGCAGGAATCATGTTAGCCATTTGAGCTTCCGGCGATTCCAATCTCTCATGTAACACCCTGTTCTCCTCATTTAAGAAAGTATTTCTGCGGTTAGCAGCATCCAAATCAGCTTGGAGTCGGGTGATATTTTCACAGTACTCATTGTGAGAGATAATTCGCCTTTCAAGCTCCTCTTCATCTTCGTGGTGCTTTGTGATTGCTTCGACTGCCACATCAGCAAAAGCACACACCTGCTGGAGTTTAAGATCAATAAGAGTTGTAACAGTCTCTCCAGCAGATCTGACAGCAGCAGAGACACTATCAACAATAGCTCTGCGAATAGTTTCCTCCAAATTTGGTGTGATCCCTTGCAGTGTCTTATAGACAGCAAAGGTGGAAATATCAGCAACCTCATCTGCATTGAACTTTAAATATGCAGAGGTTGAAGGTTGGTCAGCACCAGCTAACAGAGGAGTATCACCGTGGGGTGGTGGAGGTGGAAGGTCAGGAGCTGACTCATCACCATGATCACCATCTTTTTTACCTTCGCCCGAAGGCTTAGAACCACTGATATCCTTGTCAGCATTATTATCAGCATTGTCATCAGTAAGATCCACTGGTTTATCTTTGGAACCAGTCACGTTATCATGAATGACTGGTTCGCCCTTACCAGTACCTTCATCAGCATCACCATCAGAAGAAGATGATGAGGAAGAAGCTGGGGAAGAAGAAGGTACTGGCGAATCAGGGACATTTTTCATAACACACTTACCAGTAGTAGGATCGATGACAAACTTGAGAGGCCTCCATGTACCAGGAAATGGCGAAGCAGCTGGAGCCATACCAAAAACATGATAGTAAGGCTGTTCATTGATTTGCTCCAGCAGGGCTATCCTCTCATAAATTTCTTCTCTAGCTGGTCTATCAAGCTGAGATAATAGCTCAACCATCTCTTCACGAGGTAATCTGCTGGCTGAGACTATTGCAGATTTGGGATCAATGGTCAGCTGATCGACCAGCATAGCAATCTTGGGAGAGATTGAAGCTCCCTTGAAAATGAAGTTAGGAACAACTTCATCTGGATCTGGTACCTGCACAACATATGGCTTTTTTTCCTCAGTAACAGGAGCCTTAGTCGAATCAGTAGTTGTGTCAGCAGAGGTACCAGCATCCTTAACATCAGCAACCTGTGCACCAGTATCAGAAGGAAAAGTAGCACTAGTACCAGCATCCATAGCAGAATCAGATAGAAACGTAGCACTAGCACTAGCATCAGCTGTAACAATACCAGAATCAGAACCAGGAATGACAATAACATTAGCTGCATTCGGCTGAATGGTTTCAAAACTCCATCTCAGCAGTTGGTTCAGTAGCAACCAAAATTGGACCAATAGGATGACGAACTGCAGATTCTGTAAGAACTTGACGTTCCATAGTAGAAGAATCAGAAGAATCAGCAGGCTCATCAGACATTAATGCAGAGTCCACTCTTGGCTGGGTGACAGGTTCATCAAGAAGAACATCCTTGACAATATTGTCAATAACCTTCTCAAGAACAGGAGGTTCTTCCATGATAACATCTTCCACATCATGCTCAGTAGTGGAAGTAGTGGTACTGAGAGTTTGAGGAGGAACATTAGTAGTGGCCAACTCCTCAGTAACACCAGCAGCAGCAGAATCAACAGTACCAGCATCAGCACCACCAGTAACAGAATCAGTGGCACCAACACCAGTAGCAGAGGTAGCAATATCACCAGTAGGAATAACAACATCTTTATTTTGCTCCCCCTCTGCCTGTTCATCTACCCTGCTGAGAACTGAAACAATAGAACAAGTTATGTTAGCAACTGTAGAACCAAATAAATTTGACTCAACAATTGCATCTGTTTTTGGTCTCTGGGGACAGACTTGTGATTTGGTCAGCCCTTCGAATGAGATAGAAGAAGGTGTCTGTAAGTACAGCGGTGACTCTGCTGACTCATTGGCAACACATGTTGACCCAGATAGTGTAAGAGATCTGGCTGGTAATGATGTAGGAGTGTGAATCTTATCAGTATCCGAGTAACATACTGGCTGTGCAGTCACCTGAGCTGGTTCAACACGATGAAGACCCAGCTCAAGCCTGCTTTGGGGGTCAGTTATGTTCTCTGCTGGTTGTACTGTCAGCAGAGTGTATTGCATTAAGTTTATTTCAGAAAAATGTGGAAGTGCCTGGTTAGAAGAGTATGGGTTGCTACTCTTCTTGACACCTGTTTTTAAACCAGTCAGCTTGGGAGCCAGGGTTATACCTTTAACTCCCTCAACATTTTTCAAGTCAGCAGTTAAAAAAATTTCAATTAAGTTAGATTGTTCTGCTGTTTGGTCTAGAAACGCACCAGGTTCCATAGCTACATCCTTTGCAGGAGCAGCAGCTGAGACTGGTGCAATCTCCCCTGTGGTTCGCTTGGAGCCAGCTTTAGCACGCTTAGGTTTGCCTGTTACCAAGAAATAGATGAGCAACAGATTCCAACACTAGAATTGGGTAGTCAGTATATAAGACTAGGGCTGTTCTTTATGATCAGAGAGCACTAGATTCTAATACAACTACTGCTTTACCAGTATATGAGACGGTGGCTGTACTAGTTGAGGTAGCTGGCTGCTTCCTTCGCGTTGCTGGCTTTTGCTGAGGACCCTCCCCCTCAGCTGGTGCAGAACCAGAGGCAGTCGATTGGGTGGCTCCACGACGAGCAGCAAGATACTCGTTCATTGCTGGTGTCAACTCAGCATATGGAGCAGCAGGTACATCCTTTGGCATGCCCCCTTGTTTTACTGGGACCTCAAATGATTGATCAACAATTTGCGGATAAGCTTCACCCAGTTCACTTTCAAATACCAGGCTTAAGAATCGTGGAAATGGAATCAAGTTGGTTCTTACTCTAGCAGTCACCATTTCCCTTAGCCTCAAATAAATTTCAAGGGCGTAATCGATGTTCCTGTTGAACAACAACCCATGACCAAGCTTGAGCTCAAAATCTGAGCATTGGTCAAAGCTTCCTGACTTTTGACTCATGCACTGAGTCATCAACCCAAAGAAGTAGTACCACAGAGGTGGCATATGCTTTCTCAACGGTGTATGTGCCACTGGTCCAGCAAACCCAATGGTTTCCAACACCTCCCTTCTGAATTCGTCACTAGTAGGTAAATCAACAAATGGTCCACTGGGCAATTGAAGAGCACGTCTAATAGCTTCGACGGTGACAGAGCAATTTAGGGTTTCAGTCACCATGCCACAAATACATGGAACGTTTCCGGGAGTGGTGGCAACAGTGGCAGTATACCAAAATCGTGCCAAACAGGCAGCATAGAATCGGGAAGGTACACCGGTGATGGCTCTTGCCAGAGGTGATTGACGGATATAATCGATGAGGGCCTCATACCCTTTGTTAACCTTCGATTTGGGGATAGAGAGGGCATGTGCAGCATTGCCTCTAGATAGGCGAATCAGTGAGTGATCAGGTGCATTGGGAGCCCTAATCAGGTTGGGGTGGAGATTGAACAGTGGTCCTTGAACGACTTGTTCTTGAACCACCGGTTCCTCCGGTGCCGGTGCCGGTTGCGGTTGTGGGGCAGGTTGTGGTTGCTGTTGTGGTTCGACTGTTTGATTTTGTTGTTGCTGTTGTTCCTCTTGCTGGCTTGCAGCACGTGGTGATTGTTGTTGTTGTTCTGCCATTGATGAATGTAGGATGAAGATTTGAAAATTGAAGATTGAAAAGATTTTGAGAGTAAAAGTGTGTGTGTTTTGAATAATGAATAACCGAAGGTTATTATGTAAGATGAAACACACTTTTATCCGTTGTGATTGGGTGAAAAAGTGCAGGAAAGAGAAAATTACTGTCATCTGCAGGCGCGTGGGCAGATGTGACAGACTGGCACGTTTTCAAGGGGACACAGACTGTTGACATGACATTTATACGGCTTAAACACTCATTTCTCCCATTCAGCATTAAATGCATCAGATTTTATTTCAAACAAATTGATTTAAAACCTCAAAAATAATTTTCGTATTAAATACAAAATACTTTTGTTACATTTAATATGTCATGAATTTAATTTAAATCATTGGAAGTAAATGAGTTTCCAGTTTTAAGGAATCATTAAATTTGGAGAGCTATTTATTATTTCATTGAAAACATTTAAGTAACCAAAATATAAAAGACCTTGCTGTGCTGGTTGTTTGACATGTAGGCAGTAAGTAAATAAATATGACTTACTGGTTTGCCCTACACGTTGTAGAGCCAGCACACCAACAAAAGTTGTCTTTTATTTAAAGTTCAAGCATACCCAGCTCAGAGATGAGATAGTTAAAACGTTTCTCATCTAATGGCTTTGTAAATAGGTCTGCTAATTGCTGGTCTGTAGAAATAAAATGTAACTCAACGTCACCCTTTTGAACATGATCCCTTATGAAATGATACCGAACATCGATGTGCTTAGTCCTTGAGTGCATCACAGGATTGTTGGTGATAGCAATTGCACTGGTGTTGTCACAGCAGATTGGAGTTTTTGTAACATGAACACCATAGTCCTTTAGCTGGCTTTGCATCCACAGTACTTGAGCAGTACAACTACCAGCAGAGACATATTCTGCCTCAGCAGTAGATGTGGACACAGTATTTTGCTTTTTGCTTGTCCAGCTGACTAGCCTACTACCCAGTAACTGGCAACCACCAGTAGTACTTTTCCTGTCTATTTTACACCCTGCAAAGTCAGCATCTGAATACCCAATTAGTTCAAAATCCTGGTCTTTGGGATACCAAAGACCACGTTTAGCAGTACCTTTTAGGTATCTGAATATTCTTTTTACTGCTAGCAAATGTGACTCTTTAGGATCAGCTTGATATCTGGCACAGAGACATGTGGCGAACATAATATCTGGTCTGCCGGCTGTGAGATAAAGTAGGGATCCAATCATACCTCTATATTCAGTGATATTGACTGGTTCACCATTTGGATTAGCATCTATTTTAATGGATGCTGCCATTGGAGTCCCTATGTCTTTTAAACAGGTCAGACCAAATTTCTTTAACATATCTTTGATATATTTATCTTGACTTATGAATATTCCATCATTAAGTTGTTTGATCTGCAATCCTAAAAAGTATTGCAGATCTCTTTGTAAACTCATTTCATATGCCTTTGACATACGTTTTGAAAAATCTTGACAATGTTTTTCATTTTTAGAACCATAAATAATATCATCCACATATATCTGTACCAACAAGAGATCACCATCTATCTCTTTTGAGAATAGAGTGGTATCAATTGTTCCAACTTTAAAACCTATACCAGTGAGATACACATGAAGTGTCTCATACCATGCTCTTGGAGCCTGTTTAAGGCCATAAAGAGCTTTGTCTAACTTGTAGACATGGTCTGGATATTTACTGCTTACAAAACCAGGAGGCTGTTTGACATAAACTTCTTCTTGCAGCTTCCCATTCAGAAAAGCAGATTTAACATCCATCTGAAATACTCTAAAGTTCATCCTAGCAGCATATGCTAAGAACAATCTGATAGCTTCCATCCTAGCCACTGGTGCATAAGTTTCCCCATAATCCAATCCTTCTTCCTGTCTAAACCCTTGAGCAACCAATCTTGCTTTGTTTCTGATAACGACACCATCTTCATCCATCTTGTTTTTAAACACCCACTTAGTACCAATGATCTTCTTTGTCTTATCCTCAGGTTCAGGTACCAATGTCCACACTTTGTTCCTATCAAACTGAGTAATTTCTTCTTGCATCGAACCAACCCAGCTAGGATCTTGAAGTGCTTCCTCAGGACACGTGGGCTCAATGGTAGACACAAAATTAACATGCATACAAAAGTTACTGGTAGCATGCCTCCGTGTTTTAACACCACTCGCAAGATTACCAATAATCTGCTCAATCGGATGCTCCCTTGTCCATTTGGTGTTATGAACAGGTGAGCTGGTTGTAGAACACACAGCATCTTGATCATCAGCTGGTTCAGATGAGTGAGCAGCAACAGAAGGTTGCTGATCAATATCAGTAGAATCAGTACCAGCTTGTGATCTCTCAGAACCAGCAGACCTAGGCTCAAGTTGCAGCACTTCAGTAGAGCCAGTAGGTCCACTTGGTTTAGACACAGATGGAACAGAATGTTCCATTTCATCATCAGAGAACCCAGCAGCATGGATTGGTGAGGGTTGTGCTGCTGGCTCTTCATCATCAAGAGCTTGCTGAGTAGGCTCTTCAAACAGTAACACTTCATCTTCACGATCAGTAGATGAAGCAGAGGCAGTTTCATCGAATGTAACATTAATGGATTCTTCAAAACAACCCCTTCTTTTGTTGTAGACCCTATATGCCTTTGACATGTTGGAATATCCAAGGAATATACCTTCATCAGCTTTAGCATCGAATTTGCCCAGCTGATCCCTATTATTTAGAATGTAACAGGGAGTGCCAAATACATGAAGAAATGAAATTGAGGGTCTTCTTCCTTTGAGAACTTCATAAGCAGTTTTTTGATGTCTTTTCACAATAAGAGATCTATTCTGGGTAAAACAGGCAGTATTCACAGCTTCTGCCCAGTAGGAATTCTTCAACCCAGACTCAGCCAACATAGATCTTGCTGCTTCAATGAGAGTTCTGTTTCTTCTTTCTGCAACACCATTTTGCTGAGGTGTTCTCACAGCAGAGAAATTTTGGGAAATACCTTTGTCAGCACAGAATTCTTCTAATGTAGCATTTCTGAATTCTGTACCATGATCACTTCTTAGTTGCTTCACCAGTTGCCCATTCAAAAGCTCCATTCTTTTGATAAAATTGATGATTTCATTAGCAGCTTCACTCTTTTGCCTTAAAAAGAACACCCAAGTGTATCTCGAGTATTCATCAACAATAACCAGTGTATACTTCTTCCCACTACAGCTGGCCACATTCACTGGACCAAATAGATCCATATGAAGTAAGTGAAATGGTTTCTCAACAGATGAGATTTGCTTTGATTTGAACGAGGCATGGTGATGTTTCCCTTTTTCACAACCAGGACACAATCTGTCCTTCACATAAGACATTGTGGGTAGCCCAGACACCAAACTTCTACTGGATAATTTGTGAATATCTTTGAAGTTGAGATGTGAGAGTCTCTTGTGCCATAACCACTTCAGGTTGTCTGCTGCCTTCGAATAGAAACAAGTATCAGTTGTTGTGACTGCTGTGTTCATGTCAATTTGATACATGTTTTCATGACGTTTTGCAGTCAGCAGTGGCTTCCCTGTCTTATCAAAAATAGTACCAATTTTCTTTCTGAATTGGACTATCTTATTCTTGCTTGTCATTTGGCTTATGCTGAGTAAGTTATGTTTAAGCCCAACTACATATGCAACATTTGAGAACGTGACATTCCCATTTGTCAAAGTACCAAAACCCTTTGTGTAACCCAACGAATTATCTCCATACGAAACAACTGGACCATCCTTTTCCTGGTAGTCCATCAGCAGAGACTTACTTCCGGTCATATGTCTCGAACAACCACTATCGAGATACCAGATTTGCTTGTTTTGAATGCCCTGCACAATAGCTTAGAGATTAGTTCTTTTTGGGAACCCATCCAAGGATGGGTTCTGAAGGAGTCACCTTTGATGACTTCTTCTTTTCTACTGGCTTGCTAGAAGAAGCAGCAGATGGGGTTTGGGTTTGAGTACACTGGTTAGCCAAGTGAGCTTTGCTGCCACATTTGTAGCATTTTCTCTCTTTTGGCTTTTGTGGCTGGTCATGCACAGATCTAATAGGAGCAGTAGGATCGGGTCGACTTTTGGTTACTACCTCAATTAGTTGGTCAAGCTTGACTGTCATTATCTCAGTGATAGACAGCTCATCAGTCGAGTCAATTTTTGCTTTTCCCTTATGGGCAGCTTTCCTTTTGGAACCAGTACCATGAAAATGGCGAACTGTCTTTCCTTTATCATTTGACAAGTTAGCGTGGGAAGTTGCTGGCTTGTCTTCTGATGCTGATGAACCAGTAGGTATCTTAACTGCTGCCTTAGATTTGCCAGTATTTCGTTTCACTGGCTTGTCTGCAGCTACTGGGTGACCAGTAGATTGGTCATCAGCTGGCTTAGCACTGGTAGAACTCGAACACGAAGGGGAATCAGTTGGTTTAACTTTTCTCAAATTGTTTTCAGTGATTTCCCTTTTAATACGTCTTTCTTTCGGAGTCATGTAGTAGATGCTCGAGGGGTCAGTAGTCTCATCAATTGAGTTACTGGCTTCTCTTGCTCTAACTTCATCCTCCAAAATTTCTTTCATGGCAGGTGGTGGGGACACAGTAGGTCTAACAAATTTGTTTGTCACAACCTTTTTACCTTCAACTATCTTGGCAAAAGTATTTGGCAAGACAGCTTCAGGATCAGTTTCAAGAATCGGGTCCATGAAAGTAACTTCTGCAATAGCAGCAGCAGCATAGTCACCAGCAAAGAAGGCTTGAACTTGGGCAGGCACCTGCTCGTTAACACATTTAGCTGTGCGTTGAGCAGATGTGCACCATGAAGCAACAACTCTTTTGAGATTGTCCAGCTGGGTCTTGACTTCTGCTGCCTCAACGTGAAGAGTTTCTAAAGCAAAGTTTTGTTTTTCAAGTTTGGAAATTGTATCTTTTAAGATCTTAATTTCATCATTTTTGCCTTTGAGTTTTTCATTTAAAGATTTGTTATTAGATTTCAAACTCTCTTCACGTTTGCAGCTTCTGCATAAGTCAATTCTTAGGTAGTCAAACATTTCAGCTTTTTCATCATCAGTATAAGTACGAAAATTATCAACCTTATACATCATTTCAGTTTTCCATTGAGGAGAATCTCTGTTTTGATCAGCTTCCCTCATATCAGCCAAAAACATACTACTACCATCATCCTCATCAGACTCCTCTACCTCTTTGGCCATCAAACACAGCTTTTTACCAATAGCGTAACCAGCACCATCATCATCAGTATCACTATCAGAAGATGAGGACGTGCTGGCTTCATCCCAGTCATGATGTTCAGCAACTAGAACCTTTTCTGGCTGTTTACCCTTCTTGTCAGTCTTTGCACTTTCCTTCATCTGAGCTTTCATAGCTTTGTACTTGTTTTTGTACTTATCAGCTTTTGAGAAAGAGTTAGCATGTGACGTGGAAGGTTTCTTGGACATGCATTCAGCAGCAAAATGTCCAACCTTCCCACAATTAAAGCACTCAGATTTAGGACCCTTGACTGACTTGCTGTTGTACCTAGCACTTGGCTTTTTGCTCCCTTTGTATGACTTGCTGGTTCTACTACGATTGAACCTTTTGAACTGCCTAGCCAGCAGAGCCATGCCTTCAGCAAACCCTTCTACATCACTTTTATCAGTACTGCTTTCTTCAGACCCAGTACCACTTTCCTCAACACTATCAGCTGACTCTTGTTCTGCCAGTAAAGCTTTTTGAGCTTTCTTCCATTTAGCAGCAGCAATAAGAGCAGCATCATCATTTTTAGATGATTTTGAAGTGGTGGGGGCAGACCTAAAGTTTTCTTTCATGTTAAGTTCAAACTTGGCTTCTGCCTTCTCATGATTCCAAAGGGAACTGTAGAGAGAAGACAGGTTAAAGTTCTTTAGGGTCTGTGTGGTTCTTAATGGGTCAATAACAGGTTTCCATTTACATGGCAGTGCATCAATGAATTTGTTCACTTGTTCAAATTCAGTGTAGGTCACATTTAAATTGATCAGGTCTGCTATCAAAGAGTTAAACCTAATGAAGGTTTGCTTAAGGGTTTCATTCTTATAGGCAAAGAACATTTCATATTCTCTTTTAAGAGCAGTCATCCTGTTCTGCCTAACTTCTCCCATACCCTCATAGGTGACATCTAGGTAGTCAAGCATAAGCTTAGCATTTTCTTTTCCCTTGATCAGTTTGAACAGTGGGTTAGGCAAAGTTATGGCTAACAGGGTTCTGATTTTAGGGTAAAGACCAACTCGACGTTTATCCTCATCATCCCATCTAGAGGGAGTGAGAATAACCTCTCTGCCAGGGATGGCAGGAGTGTCAGCTGTTGCTGGTGCACTACCAACTGTCTCAGTGGGAACAAAAGGGCCATCTTTGGCAATTCCAGGCATGAGTGAATCCACAGACTCAAGATGGAGCATGAACCTTGCCTTCCAGGTTTCATACTCATCTTCATCAAACTTAGGTGGTCTGTTAGACGAGCCATTCTCAAGGTAAGCTGAGTTTGAATACGAAGCCATAAGAGAATTCAGATCCAAGATATTAATTATCAAGACTGAAGCTCTGATACCAGTTGTTGGTCCCTTAATAACAACAGGAGTATTGTAGAGGGGGGGGGGGGGGTGAATACAATTTGTTTCTTAATTAACTAGTCAGTTAAACACATTTAGTATTCTGTAGTAAATAAGATAGAGTCACAGGTAATTTTCAACGGTTATTCTTTATTGATTAAATCAGAAAGAATCACAACTATCCTTGGCGGAAATGATAGTTGGTTGATACAGATTACCTAGATTATAGCTAAGAGATAAACTAGAGCTATTACATAGTTTGGACTCTAACAGATAAACCCACACCACTAGTTTTTACAATAGTGGATACAACAATATATATAGTAGTTCTATTAACCGTGTAATTAATCTATTGTCCACTAGTACATTGGATGCCTTGTACTTGTGGGGACAATTGTGTCAGAAGGCGTGCTCTCCTTCTTTCCTCTTAGGTAGCTATTTGCAGGAACACACCAATTCGGTTTGGCACTACCATTTGATTTAAACAAATGGAATGTTGTGTTCCCTAGGTATGAATAAAGTATAACACATGTCTGCACATGCGTTCCACTTCTGCATTCCCACGTGGTCTTGTAAGGTCACTTGTCAGCCGCCGACTCCTGTCCTTTTCTGTTCAACTTTGTCTTCGACTTCTGTTAAATAGTGCGTTGATGTAGACCACTCTGGGAAACTACCATGCTTGTAATGGAACATGGCTGTCTTGTGTTGTATGCTGATATCCAGACTTACTGGTCCTTCATATGCTGAGTCACTTGATATTCTTGATTTGCTGGGTGCACATCCTGTGCTGATTCGAAGAATACATTTCTACCTTGTGCTGATAGACTAGGCAGCATACTAAACACTCGACACAGCTATATTAGCTGACTATCCATAAACAAACTTGTGCTGGCTGCCCATAGCAACTTTAGTGCAAATAAATATTGTTTTGTCATAATTAAATCCTTAATTATTTTGGGGACTCAACACGACATTGAACAGGTGTAGGGTTGGCATTGGATTCACGAACATATATTATTCACATAATTATTAATACACATAATTGTAATCGAATAAGTTTCTATATATTTAATTTATTAATTATATCATTTTTATATTAATAATCTATATATGTCTCATATATTCTTTTTGTATATGAAAATATTAATTTTGTTATGTTATATGTGTTAAATATATATATATATATATATATATATATATATATATATATATATATATATATATATATATATATATATATATATATCGTTTGTTTGTTAAAATATAGTAATTATAATAATACTAATATAATATTAATAATGGTAGAAATGATAATAATTATAATACTTGATATTACTAATAAAGATAATAATATTAATAATTCTATTAATGATAATAATAATGATATCGTAAAAATATTAATTTTACTGTTAATGATATTTATGATAGTGATTTTAGTAATTACATAATAATAATATTCATTATAATATAAATAATAATACCTATAATGATAATAACAATAATGATTATGATACTTATAATGATAATTATAATACTAATATTAATTATAATGCTAGTAATAATAATAATAATAATAATAATAATAATAATAATATTACTATTAATTATAAAATGATACATGTAAAATTTTTAATGAAACTAATAATGAATTTTATTATTTTTATAACAATAATAATATAAATAATCAGGTTTGTAACTATAATCATAATAATCATGAATAAATGATAACCTTTATCGTGGTACTTATATTAGTGATAATAATAATAATAATAATAATAATAATAATAATAATAATAATAATAATAATAATAATAATAATAATAATAATAATAATAACAATAATAATTATAATAACAATAATAATAATTATAATGATTTTTAAAAATGTAAAACTACCTTAGAAGCTTTTATAAAAAGAATGCCCCGAACCGAGCTCGAACCCGTGACCTCCCGCTAACCCGAATCAACACCCAACCAATTCGCCATTTAAGTTTTTCTGATTTAAACCCCACTGTATTATTTATAACCCGATTTTCAACTATTCTTCTTCTCCTTCGTTTTCCAATCGACCAGGAACCAAAACTAGACTATCAATGAGTTAGCCAATTAACTTTAGGACTTTACAAACTAAACAGAAACATTGAATTGAGGTGATTGGAAATAAAATTAACAGTAAACAACCAAAATAGTTTTGACGAACACCATATGAACTCAATTTGTGATTTAAAAATTTAGACACAATTAGGTTATAATTATCACATGAAATAGTTGCTAAATCATCCCTATAAACTTTTGAAATCAGTAATTAAACTTGAATTAGAACAGAGAATTCGAATTTGATTGAAGAACTACCCGTTGACTTTTTTAAAATGAAACTTTGACTCAGGAATTCGAATTTGATATCAAGAATTGGAGGCCAAGATTTTGCAGATAGTTTTACTAGATGAATCCTAGCAAAACTGTATTTTTACTTTTTGAAATTTTATTCAAATTCGAGGTTTTGGTAAAAATGTTCAAGAACAGAGAACGAACGGGTTTCTTTCTTATTTTTCTGTTTTCTTTTCTGATTCGCAACAGACAATATATATAATTTGTAATCGAATAATTAAAGCAGTATCAAGATTGTTATTTAGTGAAGGTGGTCGACAAAGTATTTCAATCATCCAGATAAGAACAAAAATAAAAATAATAAAAGTAAAAATAATAAAAGTATGATATCGATCGACTTTGGTTATATCTGAATTGAGATAGACTGGTAACAACTTTGTAGACAGGAAAACAAAATTCACGCAGTGGGATTGTGATGTCAAACAAATTCGTTTGATATATATATATATATATATATATATATATATATATATATATATATATATATATATATATATATATATATATATATATCTGTTATTATCATTTAAATATAAACATATTAATAATAATATTGTTATTAATAATTAATAATTAATAATAATAATAATAATAATAATAACTAATAATAATAGTATTAATAACAATGATAATAATAATAATAATAATTAATATTAAACATAATAACAACTAAAATCATAATTTTACTATTAATTAAAATAATAATGCTATTAATAACAATTACATTAGTAACAATAATACTATAACAAATTACATGTGTTAAATTTCATATATCATATATTGAAATTAATAAAATAACTAATATTGATCTTAATATTAATATTAATATTAATCATAATAATGAAGGTAATAATAGTATTAGTATAAAAACTTTATTTTTTTAACTTGTAATTACATTTAATATATTAATATTATATATTATTAATTATATTATTAATAATTATACAATATATATTATATGATAACATATGTTGAATATTTAATATTTATACATTTTAATATAAATACATTATATATATATATATATATATATATATATATATATATATATATATATATATATATATATATATATATATATATATATATATATATATATATATATATGTATAAAATTCATATCTATATATATCTCCATTTTAATAGCAACTTAATGATTCTGTATATTATTTTACATATTAAATTCTAATGATTCAATTATATTTTATTATTCCCACTACTTACATTTATATATATGTATATATATACATATTTATTTACAAACAATCGTTCGTGAATCGTCGGGTAAGGTCCAATGGATAATTAAGTGCATGAAATTATATAAAACGTCAATTTACTTAACTTGTCGATATTCATCTTCTAAGTTTTCTTTATTTCATAATTTCACCTTTACATTAAAGAATATAAAAGTTAAGTAGTTACCTTATCAAAAGTTACGAATAAATTACTGTAAAGCATGTACAGGAATCTCCATTAACTATTGTCTAGTTACCGTTAATTGACATATTTGTTCTTACTTGTAAATCACTTTACCAATTTTCCGAATATTGTTAAAATAGAAAGAATTCTCAAATCAACGTGGACCTCACAACAGAGACCCGTAATCATATCATAATGTATCTGATAATTCAATCATTTGATATTATCTTTTAATTTCTGTCGATAAATATATATATTGAATCTAATACATTTATATAAAGTATTATTCATCAAATACTTTGTTAACGTTTTCAAGTCATATAATAATTTCATAACTTATTTTCTTATCAACCAAACCGTTACATGTTTTATTAATATTTCTCAATTTAATAGTCACACACACACACACACACACAGACACACACACACACACACACACACACACACACACACACACACACACACATATATATATATATATATATATATATATATATATATATATATATATATATATATATATTCATGCATAACTATTTACACATAATTGTTCGTTAATTCATCGAGAACAGTCAAAGGGTAAATAAATACATGAACACAGTTCAAAGTTCTTGAGATTTCAACATTACAGACTTTGCTTATCATGTCGGACACATTAAATCATATAAAGATTAAGTTTAAATTTGGACGAAAATTTTCGAGTCATCACAGATATCCTCTGGAAAATAAAAGCTAAGTTAGCTACTACTAAAAACTAACTAAAAAACTTGAAAATCTAAATGGAAGTATAAATTGAGTGTGTGTAAAAATGAATAAAAAAAGCTCCTTAAATAGGCTTGAAATTTACCTGCATACGGCTGGCAGGCCATATGACCAGGAAATCCGTTTTGTGAGCCCGTTTGCCAAGGCTAGATGGTAGACCGGTTTACATACTGGCAGGCCATATGGCAAGCTGTATTGCCTGCCTTGGTGTGCTGTGTTTCCTAGATTGTAACTTGATTTCCTTGGTCGCAACTTGTCTTTCATCGTTTTCGCTCTAGATTCTTCGTTTTAGCTCTGTTTTACTTGATTATTTTTGTATTGCCTTTGTAATCACTGAATATACAAAATTAATCGAAAAAGTGATTATTTTGCTGATAAAGTTTGGAACTTTATGGTTTTAGGGCTCAATATTGGGGGGTAAAAACGTGACTTTTTGGGCGATATCAAATACCCCACACTTAGCTTTGCTTATCCTTAAGCAAAAAGTGGGAGTATATGGTTCTTTCTAATAGATTCTCTTTTACCCACCCTTGGATTCTTTTATTATGCTTTCATCAGAAGTCGTCACATATTTCGAAAGTAGTAGAAAAAGTATCGAACTTCGATGGTTTTAGTCGCTAGATTTCAATTGCGTCCATAGTGAAAAAGGCATACTTTTCAACTCTCAGATGTAGAGTATACATAACCAGGCTTCTCACTAGCGGGTCACTCATATCACTCAAGTATTTAGGGTGCCCTAATCTAGTTTTATTGTCGCTCAGAAGCCAGTCGTGTAACGGTTCTCATCATAGGCTTGGTAAAGCATCGATATCTCCACCGGTTAAGTAAGGATGACACTGATCTTCTTCCTAGGCATTCTTTCAAGAGGAAGACGGGTTGTAGGGTTGGTTGAGGAGTTTATGAAAAGGTAAAAGGTATCCAGATCTTGGTTGACGACACCGCGCGAATAAAAACCGACCGTTTCGGCCATATCACTCACCATAATCAATTTAGGTCGATAATGCCTAGTCATGCAATGCTCTATTACAGATTTAGTACAACCTAACAAGATTTCCATTTTACTTCATTTCAGGTTTCCAAAAATACTTTTTCGTAAAGGCTTTCTCGTGTTAAAAATTTTGAAATTTGGCTTAAGAACTTAGAATCTTCGTAATGAGTTATTTTAATACAGCATAAAAAGATTATACCAACATCCCAAACCTAGACGAACATTGTCCTCAATGTTCCTAGTGTATCCCACACTTAGGAGTTTTAGTTGAAGATTTGGGTATTTGTCTATTGTTTATTTGGGTTGGGATCCCACACTTAGACATAAGCTAGGATATGGCATAATTTAAAGTTTGAGCTAGTAACGGGAAGAAAGTACCCTAGCATATGTTGCTTGTGAAGATACTAGCTGGCTTTCAATCCTTGCATCCTTTATTGATCGGATCATTTGTCATACTTTATTCTTCTACTCTACTTTATTGCATGGGTTGCCTCGCGAGAAGCGCTTTTGTTTAAGGTCGTTGGCTCGACAGTAGTGGTGCTTAAAAAGCAAACATTCCTCGCTGGTGGTTGTAATCTTGGTCTTCTCGAGGGAATGTGAGTCTTGGTGGGTAAATCCTGAGAAAGTGTCAGTCCAAAAGTGCTAGAAGATCCGGTACCTCTTTTGAAGATCTTCTGAAAGGTAGGTAGTGTGCAGTTTTGGCTCGTGATAAATTTTGAAGTCCGATGAGAATATGATCCACGACTCTGCTGGTTAACCCATGAATGTCAATCATAGAGGTAGTGCTGGTGGTGATTATCTCTCTGATAGGATGCTCATTTCGGAGGTCTTCAAATAGTGTTAGAACTGTATCTTCAGTATCTCAAAATCTTCGGAATGGTGATCTCCACAGTAAGAGTCTGTAGCTTTGCACAGATTGGTCAAAAGGCGAAGCTGAAAAGAAGTGAAAAGCAATCCTAACCCAAGCATTAATGTCACCGTCTTTGAGTATATCTTTCGACATCCGACTTTAAATGTGAAACTTGAATCCGTGGATTCGTGGAAGATACGTGCTATCTCCTTCGTAACATAGGTGACAATGTTGACTCGATCTGGTTCAAGATGAGAAATCGGATTGTTGCATCTTACTTCTTCTATGACTGCGTCTCGTAACTCTTAGATAATCAGATCATCGTGGTAATCAACTGTTACATAAATCACTAGCCTGTCTAGTGTGCTTTCGAAATTATCTTTTTCCAAGAGAGCGAAAAAGCTATGAATATCCTCGATCATTTGCAAATCAGAGTGATAAGTCGGGCGTCCGGTGGGAAGATCCATATGCTTCCAGATGAGAGTCAGTAGCGCTCGTTGGTTTGCTGAGAAAGGAAGTGCAGACCCGGCTAAGACGTTGTAAACCTTAGAGTAAATGATCTTTTGATCTCGATAGAATCTTGTCTCAAGGATAGTGCGAACTACTGAATTATGCTCTCGTTGCCTTTCTTCGCGATAGATATGATCGTGAAGGGTATTGATAAAGTCTTAAATGTGCTCTTCTAGGATTTCAACATCATTGTCTTCTCTTTGGAGATAGAGGTTGTATTCTTCTCGGATAGCCATGATTCATTCCGTTAAGTGTAGCCTGAAATCGATTATTGATTTACGGATGACTTCGAGAATATCTTCAAATTCTTCGGTGTCGTTTATGAAAGTTATCATGTCGGCGTGTGTAGATATGATCGAAATCCAATCTAAAGAAGAGTCCGAATCCTCTTGATCTAGTTCGGTTGGAGAGTATGAGTTATCCAGAATGTCTTCATGTTGCTCTTCCTCGTCATCATCGGTATAATGTTCTTCTGAGGATTCTTCTAATGAACAAGCTTCTTTAGTGTTCTAGCTCTCTACTTTGATACTTGCAGGGTAAATTTCTATATCTTTAACCTCAACCTTATTAGTCTTCTCCTTGAAACAAATTATTAAACTGTGATCTTCCGTCTCAAACCTCATTAATTCTTCATGACGCTTAATGCTTAGAGAGGGTATTATCGTAGTTTCTTTTACGTCTTCCATTTCCTCTTCCTCTTCAGGTTCTTCCTCTTCCTCTATTCATTCGTTGGGATCCTCTTCTTCCATTTCTGGGTCGTCTGCAGACTGTGATTCGACACCCATTTCGATATCATCGCCTGGTGGTGAAGACTCGTCATCAGAAGTGATCCGTCTGGTGGAAATATCAAACATCTCTGCCTGTCCAGAAATATCGGTAGGTCGGTCAATTTTAAAGGTAACGCTCTCCCATGTGAGCGCAAGATCAAGGTTTGATTGTACACATCAATGACAGTCCTAGCCATATTCATGAAAGGTCTTCCTAACACTACTGGTGTGTGTAGGTCTTCTTTAATGTCCATCACTACGAAATCCGTTGGATACAAGAATTTGTCGACTTTCACCAAGACGTTCTCAACTATGCCCTTAGGATATCGAATTGTGTGATCGGCAAGTTGGATTGTCATTTTAGTTGGTGACAAGTCTCCTAACTCTAATCTCTTGTAGGGGGAGTAGGGGATTAGGTTGATACTTGCTCCTAAATCTGCTAGTGCATGAATGGTTCCATATTGATATATCGAACACTGGAAAATGAATAGGCCCGTGTCTCCTAGCTTTGGTGGTAGAGAGTTTCTGAGCAATGCCGAGCATTCTTCACTCAGTGGAATTTTGTTAAAATCTGGTATCCTCTCCTTAGTAGAGAGAAGCCTTCGGATGTATCTCTTCTGGTTTGGAACTTTAGACATGGTGTCTAGGAATCTTCCATCAAGTTTGAAGAATCAAGCTTGGATGGTTCCTCCTGTAGCCTTTCGGGGTAGGGTACACGAACTAGAGTTGCCAGGGGTAGCTTTTGAGTATATGTTGATTGGTTCTTGAGGCTAGCTGACCTTCTCTGTGGTTCTTCCTCTGGGATTATAGAATCCATTTGCTTAGCTTCCTCTATGTGGGGATTTTGGATAGTATTACTAGGTAACCTTCCTTGTGCTCGGGTTTCAAGGCATTGTGATAACTGTCCGATCTGCGTTTCTAGAATTTTGAGCAGACCCAATTGATTTCTCGTTAGTACTCCATCTGGTCTTGTCTGGATGCAGTTATCTGATTTAGCTATTGTTGTCCTTGAATGAACTGAGTCAACTGATCATCAGCTCCGAGAGTGAGGTTGGTTATTTTTGTAATTTGGGTGGTTGGGGAATTTTCCTCGACGGGCAGACCAGTGAGTGGAAGTGGTTGATCGTAGGACAATTGAGATTGTTGTGCTGGATAAGGTGGGTAGCGATAGCGAAAAGTCTGGTTGCTTCATTGGAATTGGTTAACCCTAGGTTGTTGATTGAATCTGGGATTTGGTTGACGAGCTGGGTATTAAACGTTACAGACTGAACCATCAGAGTTCTCACACTCAACTTGAAATTCTTCAGTGGGTTGCGGGTTGGTACAATTAACACAGGCCTGAGCTTGGTGAACCTGATGCGGCTGCGTCTTCAATTCTCCAAGTTGTTTAGCGAGAGATTCCATCTTATCTGTGAGGGATTTGATGGCCTCCGTTTGATTGTTAAGTGCAGAGAGTGGGGCAGATGATGATGTTTCACCACTGTTCTAGTCATAATGATGAATTGTCATGTTCTCGAGCAATTCCCATGCTTCGTCTGCTGTTTGGTTCATCAAATTTCCTTGAGCTGCTGCTTCGATCGTCGTCCTTTGATTTACCGTAAGACCATTGTAGAAGGTACATATTTGAGCTGACCGTTCTAACTGGTGATTAGGGCATTTCTTCAGCAGGGTTTTGAATCGCTCCTATGCCGTGTAAAGAGATTCATCATAACTTTGTTTGAAGTTAATGATGTCATTCTTAAGTTTGGTTTGTTTAGAAGGAGGGAAATATTTGATTAGAAATTTAGTAGCCATCTCCGTCCATGACGTGATGGAATAGTTTTCCAGTCCTTCGAACCATGTTTGTGCATGATGAGTGAGAGAATAGGAGAACAAGTATAGCCGGACTATATCTTGTCCTATCCCTGGCTGTTTGTAGGAGTTCGAAAAAGATATAAATTTATTAAGGTGAGAGTTAGGATCGTCATTCGATAATCCATGAAACTGACAGCTGTTTTGGATGAGCTGTATGATGTGATGTTTTAACTTGAACGAGTGTCCTTGAATCTATGGAAATCTGATCGGTCCTCCTCGACCTTCAATCGAGGGTTTGGTATTTTCTGCTAAAGTAACGCATAACTCCATTTGATTTCTGATTCTTGCTTCCTTGCGTGCTTTAGAGATTATTGCGTCTGGATTAGGTACTAAAAAGAACAGCCCTGGTCTAGATCGGGTTTGGGTCATACACTGGGTATGCCTTTTTGTTTTTAAAATTTTAAACAGATAAGCTAATTTCCTAATTTTAATCTAAGCGATCTAAGGTAATCTAAAGTAATCTAAAGTAGTCTAAGGTAGTCTTAATCTAAGGTAGTCTAAGGTAATCTAATCTAATTATAAGGAAATCTAATTATCCTAAGGTTGAATATTTTTTTGGTTCTTGCTACTGATTCTCTGGTACTTTGATAACAGAGCTTCACACGAACTATTCAACGAACCAAGTGGCCAGGCCGACTACGGAGAGGCAGGATCCTTTTGGTTCCAATATAATTGGAGACTGTTCGGAAAATCCTACAACCAAGTCTGTGTATAATTGTCTTTCTTAGACACCACTGAATGCTTGTGAATGAGTTTGATAGAAAGCAGTTCTATCTGATACCAAGTCCCCGGCAGCGGCGCTAAAAACTTATACTTCCCCTGATATGGCCAAAATGGACGGTTTTATTTGTGCGGTGTTGTTAGGTCGCAACACGTTAGAATCAGCCACCAAGAGGGGGCACTGTTTTAAATTTATATTTAGCGGGGCCTAAATCGTACTACTCCTTATTATGAGTAAGGGAAGTATGAACTAGGGTCCTATTTTTAAGATATCAGTAGAAACAAACCTATATTTAAAGCTTAAGATAGTTATAAAGGAGTAGTGGTTACCTAATTTTGGGTTTTTCTAGTTTATAAGATAGATAAAGTAAATGCAATAAAATTCATAATTCAGATAAGGTTAAAACAAGTGCATACTATGATTTCATCAGTTATTCTGCCGAGATTATGGAATGCTGGCTCATGAATAGGTAGAGACCTTGTATTCATTACACTGGTCCTAAACGCCCATGTCGTAAGACATGTCACTGGGTAATGCGATAGGCTTGTAGATTCTAAATAAACAGCAATGCCCCTTACCCCCGACGCCCGTGCAGTCTGACTACAGGCATACACGTTCAGACGGCTCATCCAATTAAGCGACTCGGTTGGGTGACGTATTAAAATTCCACAAAGGTCTAAACTTTCTTAAGCATAATAGAATACAGGGTTTACCATATCCGAGAGACGTGATGTGTTTCAATGCTTTCGTTAATGATTGGGTTTAAAAGATAGTTAGACCCTTTAAAAGAGTTCAACCATAAAGAACACCATTGTAATGTCCCGTCCTAATCCATAAGAACGAATACAATAACATATGATTACATTGCGAGGTATTTGACCTCTATATGATATATTTTACAAACATTGCATTCTTTTTTAAAGACAAACTTTCATTACATCGAAAATTGACAAGTATGCATACCATTTCATAATATCCATCTATAAATGATTTAATCTGTCATTTACTTAATCATAATCTTTACTGAATTCAACGACTTGAATGCAACGTCTTTTGAAATATGCCATGAATGATTCCAAGTAATATCTTTAAATTGAGCAAATGCACAGCGGAAGATTTCTTCCAATCCTGAGAATAAACATGCTTTCAAGTGTCAACCAAAAGGTTGGTGAGTTCATTAGTTTATCATAATCGATCATTTCCATAATTTTAATAGACCACAAAATTTTCATAATTATAAACATAATCCTCAAGCAGAATCCTCTCGTCTGCATTAAGTTAAAATCATTCATATGGTAAACACCTGGTAACCGACATTAACAAAATGCATATAGAATATCCCCAAAACAGAATCCTCTCGTCTGTATAACAGAATCCTCTCGTCTGTATAAACATCGAAGTACTAAAGCATCCGTACCTCGGATGGGGTTTGTTAGGCCCATAGATCTATCTTTAGGATTCGCGTCAATTAGGGGTACTGTTCCCTAATTCTTAGGTTACCAAGCTAAAGGGGTGATATTCAATTTCAATAATCCAACCACATAATGTAGTTTCGATTACTTGTGTCTATTTCGTAAATCATTCATAAAAATAACGCATGTATTCTCAGTCCCAAAAATATATATAAAAGGGGAGTAATGAAACTCACAAAACTGTATTTCGTAGCAATAATGCATATGACGGAACTGAACAAGTGCAAGGTTGGCCTCGGATTCACGAACCTAAATTAAGTATATATATTTATATGTTGGTCAATATTTGTCTTAACAAATTAGGTCAAGTCATAGTGTACCACAATCCTAATGCTCGAGACTATTATGCAAAAGTCAACAAAAGTCAATTTGACTCAAAATAATTTCCAAAATTTATACATGATTAATATATAGTTTAAATATCGTCGTTTTATATTTTTAAATGTTTTTAAAAGATTTATTAGAGTAGATAATATTATTCATTTATTAATAAATAAAACTTTATATAAAAATATACTTTTATATATTTTAAGTAATAAAATTTATAAAGTTCATAAAAATATTATGATAGGTTTTATTAATGTAAATATATTATTTGTATTATATATTTATTTGATAAAATAACATTGATAATAATAATAAGTAAAAGTTGTATTATTTTGTAATAATAATTATTATTATTCTATTAATAAAAATATCAATATTTATATTTACTAAAAATGATATTATAATAAAATGGTAATTCTTATTAATAAAAATAATGAAATTTTATATTACCAATGATATTCCTATTAAAATAATAATTTTGTAAAAATGATAGTTTTAATATTAATAATACTTTTTAATAATAATAGTGATAAAAATAATGAAAAACGATAATTTTATCTAAATCAATATCTTACAATAATTTAAATTTCATCATGAAACTCATACTCATTATTTCCTAATCGGTTTGTTTAATAGCTTTTAATCGTCTTTTATATCGTGTTCGTGTTAATGATAATAATAGTAATCATAATAATTAGGGGTTACTAATATTAATTTTTAATTATAATAATACTAATGATAATAAATATTATGATAATATTAATGATAATATTAATTATAACTTTAACGATAATAACGATAGCAATAATAACAATTTTTAATGATAATACTTTTTATTGATAATGATAATAATAATAATAATAATAACAATAATAATAATAATAATAATAATAATAATAATAATAATAATAATAATAATAATAATAATAATAATAATAATAATAATAATAATAATAATAATTAGATAAAAACTATAACGACGATAATAACGACGATAATATTAATCATTTTTAATAATAATACCAAATTTCAATTGACTATAACTTCAAATCCGTTCATCGAAACCATTCGATATCTAAATGAAAAGTTCTTAATTTTTCGCTAGCTTTCCAACGACATGCATATCTTATACCTTATCTCAACCGCATATATAACTATTTCAGGATTCAACATAACCTAACTAAAGGCAATATCAAAAGTACAAGCATGCATAATTATATATACTCGAGCACTAGTCAGGGATACACTATTTATATGTAAAAATTAAATTATGAGTACTCACGTATCAATATTGAGATTCAATATTGCAGGAAAGGTACGTAGACGCAACATAGATGGTAAACACTATATTGGCCTTACGAGCAAACCCTCGAACATTACCCATAACCTCCATAGCTATAACCCATATTTTCCTTAGCTCTATCCCGCTCATAAAACCCGTTTTGGAATAGCTCGCTCATGACCTCGTCGTAATATTTTATGTGTATTACTTAACAATAATACTCCTAATTATAAGATTAATGATAATATTAATCATAATAATAATAATAATAATAATAATAATAATAATAATAATAATAATAATAATAATAATAATAATAATAATAATAATAATAATTATAATATATAAATATAGATATTGAGAGAGATATCGAGAGTTGAGTGAAAATGAATCAGAAAACGATTTCATTCGAGCTTTTAAAGGGAGTGAGCCACACCTAACCTCTCATGCGATCGCATGAGAATGTGAGGGTGGCCTCATGTGATCGCATGAGCTACACTTTGGATTCCAACATGTTCTTTTACAAGCCTGTCGACAATTATGATCTTATATGTATTATTTATTATATAATATATTAAATCTTTAGAATTAATTAAATATTATATTATATTCTCGTGCATAGTTAATTTGTAATTTTAGCACTGATGAATTGTACGTTAACACTCGACTTACGTACCAGTTCCAGTTTTTCGAACGCATTTTCGTACGCTTAGAAAACTGGTACTTTACGTTTCGCGACACGTACCTTTATCAATAATTAGACTTACTCAATGATAAATTATTTTATAATAAATGCATCTTATAAAATTGAGCATTGTGGTCATTTGCTTCAATAAATCAGTGGCTCGTTGTTTATCCAAATACATTATTTTAAATCAGGACGTTTTATGACTAAGTTAAAATATATATATATTTTTATTTAGAATTGTAAATTTTGTACAATATATATATGTTTGAAATATTTATCTAATGATATAGTATTTAGTCTTTAAAAAAAACCAATTACATTTCAAAGTCCATTTTATATAATTTAACTCGTTTTTATATAATAGTAGTTATTTTACCAAATAATGTTTTTAATACGAAAACTAATTAGTTGATTTATCAAGGGACGCGAGTTAATCATAGTAAAGTACACTTTTAAAATTTAAACGGAAATGATTACTAACTTTTCACTAACTCTCGTTAATGATACTTTTGTAAATCAATTTTACCAATATTCCGGATACCGTTAAAAGGGAAAGGTTTTCTAAATCAAAGTGGACCTCTTAACAGAGACTCGTAATCATAATTCAATGTAACTGTTAAATCAATCATTTGATAATATCTTCCAATTCCATCGATAATTATTTGAATATATATTTTGAAACAAATACGTTTATGTAAAGCATTATACGTTTAAATACTTTGTTGACGTTTTCAAGTTATAATGTATACACATATACATACATAATCATATATGTTCATTTAATGGTTCGTGAATCATTGGAATTTGGTCGAGGTTTAAATGAATGTATAAACATAGTTTAAAATTCTTGAGATTTAACTTAACAAACTTTGCTTATCGTGTCGGAATGATATAAAGATAAAGTTTAAATTTAGTTGGAAATTTCCGGGTCGTCACAACCATGGCCAAGTCAAGTTGACTTCCATGAACACGTTCGGTTATCCTAACGGTCCAATCCTTTATGTGTTTAAACAAACAGTTCCTTAATTAACCAAGAATCCCTCAAGCGGGGTGCAATGTTTGAGACCGCGTTATGGTGAAGTGTACTAATCAGCACTAATTGGGTTCCATGGCCTTACTTAGCAGAGGTATAGCTTATAACAACCGTTGTGCTTCAGCATGCACGTACGAAGTTTATATGCTTGGTGACTACACTAGCATGGTCTGGGACTGAAATGCCCCGTTCATATCGATTATAAACGTTTCATATTAATTGGTATCGTTGCGAGGTTTTGACCTCTATATGAGACGTTTTTCAAATACTGCATTCGATTTTTAAAACAAACCATAACCTTTATTTTATCGACAAAGGTTTAAAGGACATAACCTAGATTATCAAGTAATGATAATCTAAAATATAATGCTCACACACAACCATTACATTGCGGTTTACAAATAATAATATGTTACAACAAAGTAAGTTCTCGAATGCAGTTTTTAAACAATATAATACAAGCATGCTGACTTCAAATCTTGTCCTTAATTTAGCATACAACAGCGGAAGCTCTTAATAATCACCTGAGAATAAACATGCTTAAAACATCAAAAAAAATGTTGGTGAGTTATAGGTTTAACCTATATATTTATCAAATCGTAATAATAGACCACAAGATTTCATTTTCATTTTCATATACATCTATCTCATATTAGGCATTTCACAAACTGCATAGAGATCATTCATATGGTGAACACCTGGTAACCGACATTAACAAAATGCATCTAGAATATCCCCATCATTCCGGGACTCTCATCGGACATGGTAAAATTGAAGTATTAAAGCATCCGTAACCCGGATGGGGTTTGTTAGGCCCAATAGATCTATCTTTAGTATTCGCGTCAATTAGGGTTTCTGTTCCCTAATTCTTAGATTACCAGACTAAAAGGGTGATATTCGATTTGATAATCCAACCATAGAATGTAGTTTCGCATACTTGTGTCTATATTGTAAAACATTTATAAATCTGCATGTATTATCATCCCAAAAGTATTAGATTTTAAAAGTGGGACTATAACTCACTTTCACAGATTTTCAATTCGTCGAAAAATAAGACTTGGCCACGGGTCGATTCACGAACCTATAACAAATATATATATACATATCAAAGTATGATCGAAATATATTCACAATATATTTTATTACGTGTTGACGATTTAAGTTGTTAAGTTAGCAGTCCAACGTTAGTAGTCCACAATTAGTAGTCCACAGTTAGTAGTACATAAATAAATCAATATATCATATTATGCATATTATCTTGAATCAATCCACGAATCAGTTTATACATGTCTCAAACTCGATCACAACCTATGACACCCCCAAATAGGGCCTGGGGTATTTGTGTCTAATTATATCAAATCACAGTTGTATAAACGAGAACGACTCTACATGAGACGTTTTGTTGAGTTTTGCAGCGGAAGATAAATATGTCTTTAATTGATATGATATGTAATGAAGACTCCAAGCATAGCAAGCAATCATCATCAAAGCAGTAGATATACATCGGAAGCAATATTTAAGTACCTGAGAATAAACATGCTTAAAAAGTCAACACGAGGTTAAGTGAGTTCATAGGTTTGTCATAAATAATGATTTCAATAATAGTGTTAGACCACAAGATTTAGTTTGTAAAGTAGATCTCGCAAGATTCAAAAGTTGATCTCCCGCAGGATCAAAAAGTTATGCTAGTGCGTGATATTTAGACTAAACGTTGTTTGCCCCGTGACAAGTTGTTCTGTCCTTGTCGTTTTAATTTCATTATTAAGTAATACAAAGACTTAGTCAAATGTATCAGGGACGTTACTCCCGATAGGCCTATCCCCAATAATTAAGAATGCCACAGCAATTAAAAATATCACTGTAGGGACTTAGTCGGACATAGCCGGGTATAGCATAGTTTTACAGTTGGTACTGATATTTTGACTAGACTTTCAAGTTTACCCCGTACAAGTTATCGTTTATACTTGTCGGTTGGGGACTTACTGGTCATAGCCCAACATATCACAGTTTAATAGTTGGTACTGATATTTAGACTAGACTTTCAAGTTTGCCCCGTACAAATTATCGTTTATACTTGTCGGTTGGGGACTTGCTGGTCATAGCCCAACATATCACAGTTTAATAGTTGATACGTGTAAAACAGTTATAAAAGTTGCGCACGTACTCTCAGCCTAAAAATATATAAAAAAGGAGCAGATGAACTCACATTAAATAGCAGTTGAAGTATTCCACGCAAGAAGGAAAGTAAAGCAAGTAAGTGATCTGGATATCAACCTTGATGTATAACGTTTGATTAGTTAATGTCTAACTTGACATAAAGTATGTTTATTAATATAGCAACTATATTGACAGTGACGGTTTTCGAGAAAAGTTCCTATTTCTCAAAAGTTTCTATTTTTGGAAACCTACTATTTACGAAAAACTCCACTTATAGTAAGCTTCTAGTTTAAGAATGTTCGAGTTATAATTCTTAACAAAGATGTTATAAAATCTCGCCCAAACTTCGTCGCTAACATGCAAGTCACTCGAATGATCTATTGTTACCGAGCGGCCCAAGATCTCTTGAGCAGAATCTAAGTCTTGGCATTCGAGATCCACAAGCGTCCCATAATGGTAACAAGGATCACCCTAGGCCACAAGTAGCGGTGATGTTTGTAGTCTTCGTACGCTATCTTTAATTATAACCTTCACGTTAGGTGCGTATATACATATATATTCATTAATTCGATTTTAATTATAACTCCTATATATTAATTCATAAAAATACTTTTATAATTTTTAGTAACATATATTACTAATTATAACATGTTATTTATTTTAATTTTAATTGCATATAATTTATAACATTATTTATATGTTTCGGTAAAAAAATAATAAACCGAAGTAAATAGTAAAAAGTAAAAAGTAAAAAGTAAAAAGTAAAAAGTAAGAAGTAAGAAAAAAATACTTACTAGTAGTAATTCTTCAAAGAGAGAATGAGAGAAATTTTAGTGTGAGTTTGAATGAGAAATGAGGGGTATTTATACTTGAAAAAAATAGGTAAAAAGAATAAAATAATTAAAAGAAAAAGAAATATTTTAATTTTTAATGGGATTTTAAAATTCAAAAGTATTAAATGTTAGGTCATGGGATAATGCACAAAATAAAATAATAAAAGTAGTTTTCCATTATAATTTTTAATTAAAAAGTAATTTATTTATTTATTTTATTAAAAAAATCATTTATTTTAAGGATTTTTTTTATATATATATATTTTTTAAAATAAACAAATTGATTTACTACTTTTCCAAGAATATTTGTCAATATTTTTTTTATTCATAATAACAATACTGATAAAAAAGATATTAATTATTGATATCTTGTTTAAAAAGGATATTAATAATAATAATATTAATATATCAAATTAATGTGTAATTATTTACAAATAATTTTTCGTGAATCGTCGGAATTAGTCGAGGTTAAATGAAATCATATAAAGATTTTTGTTTAAATTTTGTCGAAAATTTACGGGTTGTCACAGTATCCCCCAGTTAATAGAAATTTCGTCCCGAAATTTAATTGTTGCCATCAGTCGGCGTTGTTTATAAACAGGTGAGTATATTTTCATTTTATTCGATTTTCACGTTCCCAGGTATACTCGGGGCCTTGCGTGAATTTCAACGGATAGAATATTGTTTTTTTAAGAGTTTAAGTCTTACGATTCATAAATTCTACGAAGTGCATTTTATTATTAATGCGGAGGTTATCTAAAGGATTTAATCAAGAGTGTCATTGATCAGGTTTTCTCAGAAAGAGATGATGGTGCTATATAAGCATGAAATGTGTTATGAATAGCAGTGAGCTTATTTAAACCTTGAGCGTTTATGCCACAATATTAGGGTAGATAAAACAGAGAGGAGTTAATGAAAATCATGGTCCTGATATTTGATAGAGATCGTCATTGTTTACAACAAGGATATCTTAATGAGGTATATGAGTTGAAAATAGAGTTTTATCAACATTGGATAATATGGATGAAACGATTTGATTATAGGAAGAGTATAAACGACGCTATCGTAAAAGATTGAAATGAGAAAATTAAATGTTCGCCTTAACTTTTGATATAGTTAAAGTTGATTTCCGGAATTTAAGGGATTTAAAGAAATCTTCATAATCTTTAGAAGATTTGATTCTCCGGTAATTAAGAAAATTAGGATTTTCTTTAATTAAATGCAGTGAATTGCCTCGATTGATGTGTCTGGAATTTCGCTATAAATTAGCTTCTTTCGTTTCATTATCTTCTCCACTTCTATACTTTCTTTCCTCAATTCATACTTCCAAAATATTTGTTAATATGCTCAATCCAGTTCTTGTTCTTGACCTTATATTAGTTATCGCCATAATCTTCCTTCTTTTCCAACTCCCACCAGAGGAGTCTGTTTACTTCTATTATGCTCTAGGATTTATTGTGTTTTTAATTCTCCCGTGTCTTTATATTGCTATACGTATTGATATACACGGTTTGTAATTTCGGTATCGTTATCGGGCTTTATATTTTCCCTTATATGTCGAAGCTCTTTGCCTTTTTATTCTCCTCTCGACTCTAAGTAAAGCGAGTAATGGTCCAGAATTTGTAGGTATGAAGTTTCGAATGATCATAATATATAAAGTAGAAAGGAAAGGTAATAGTATGATTTGATTTGTCAAATTACCAGAATATCTGGAAAAGACCGAATCATCAAGAAAAATATTTTCTTGATATGTTTAGAGTTTAAATAGAATGTAAGAGTCGTGTAACATGGCAAATGATGATTATAAAGTCTATGAATCATCATCTTCCATTAAAATTTTAGCATGACTTACTGTAATATAATCACGTTGGCCTGACGTCATTATATTATACTAACTCATGCTTCAATTCTCAACACTTCTTCAAAACATTTATAATTTAAACTTGAATATAGAAACTAAGACAGTTTCCTTTATGATGTGATAAAGTTATCGCAAAGAGATAATTAATTGCTGACAAGAATCGTTATAAAGATATCTTCAGAAATTTTACGCCTTGAAACGAGTAAAAATTTTTTTTTTTTTTAAAAAGTTAAACATCTGGCCTGACCACGGCTTATGCCGCGGCGCGGTCCATACAGTCGCGGCGCGACATATCACTGTAAAAATTGCCTTCTTAACTCAAGTTCTGATTTCAATTGCTTTGTATTGCCGCGGCACGAAGCCTCTTGCCGCGGCGCGACCCAACACGGGTCCAGGTCCTAACCTGCAACTTTGAACTTAAACCAAATTTTTCACATTTTAACATTTCATCATTTCACAAAACGTTTCGACAACAAAATACATAAACAAACTAAACCTCTAAGACTTACATTCATCATTTAGAAACATGATTATTACTTGGTCGCACACGTCCCGTAGTCCAATATAAACGTGTCTCTTTTGACCCAAAATACCGAATTTAGCACTTAGTTTCAAAACATGATTTAAACATCTTTTGTCTCAATACACATTTGACTCTTGGCGTTCATAAGCGGTTATCGTGAAGCTAGATTCAATTAAGAGACTTGCATACCACTTGATAAATGCCGTTTGTTCTCCTACAACCTTGGTGTCCCAATTCTTCGCAACGCATAAGAACCTAGCAAACATTAACAACATAGCGGGGTAAGCAAAATGCTTAGTGAGTTAAGGGTAAGTGCGTATCTTAAACTTAAAACATAAACATAATCGTAAACACAACCATAACCTTCCAACCCGAAGGTGGATTTCGTAATTCGAACTTGATCAACTTGCCTCCTAGTCATAGCCAATTCTTGATACATAACATATACATATTTCAACCTTAAAACATTATCATATGTGTAAGTTCAAACTAACACGTTATATGGACATCGTCCAAGCTTACTCATAACATGGATATGAATCCAAGCTCATTACGTAATTTAGACGTAGACACCAAGTCTAAGCTTTACACCTTAACATAGACACAAAGTCTAAGCTTTACATCTTAACATAGACACAAAGTCTAAGCTTTACATCTTAACATAGACACAAAGTCTAAGCTTTACACATTAACATAGACGTAGAGTCTAAGCTTTTAACTAGTGAACTTAATCGCCACCCTCTTGCACGGATGCAATCCGGGAGTATTAAGTCACCCTTGTTACCATATATCGTATTCAAAAACAACCATAAGTACTCCTGCATAGTTAAGCTCAAAGCATAGAACAATTTATAAAAATTTCTATTACATAACTTGTGATCATGGATTCTATGATCACCTTTGACCCGCCCATATTACCCCCATATAACTCACCTTGATTAAACGAAGTTCCTTGGTCACTTGAAGCTCCCTTACCTTGATTAGCACCTATACATGAGCTAATCTCATTAATAACACAACTAAATCAAAATCACAACTTTCACAAGCTTTTAACACATCCATTCATTTACACATTTACTTAATTCCCTAATTACATCCAAATACACATGAACACATACAACCATAGCATTATAACTTCCTTATAACATCATTATCAAGTAAATCTCATTTCCTTAATCATGCCAATCCCAAATTCATCTATTATGAACATAACATGCAATTCCTTCAATTCTTCCATTACTCATCAAATATGCATAAATCCATTTCCATTACTAACAACCCTAAATTATCAATCATCCAAATTTCATAGCTTGTTACATTAACCACAATTCATACATGAGCAATCTTCTTCAAAATTACTAGCTAGAACACATAGACTCTTCATTGAGGCATTTTATCAAACACTTGGTGTGCATTACTAGAAATTAAGCTAGAACATTACCAAATTCACCATATTCATATCCTTTACTCAAAATGCAAGTTCATACTTGAACTCACTCCCAAAATTACCAACAAATTCGTTCTAAATCATTTAAATGTGCATAACTTCAACAAACAACAACCTTTAAGCATAAAACTCATCACAAACACTCAATAATTGTGATACAAAACTTAAGAATATTCATACCTTGTCTTTTAGGATTCAAGAACCCTAATTGTGCACAAAGAAGAAGAATTTGAAGAAATAAAACTTGCTAGAATGCTTAGAGTGCCTTAGATTTCACAAGTTTATAATTGCATGAACACAATTTCTTAGTTGGAGCTTCCCTCTTCTTCCTCCTTGCCAAAGTCGACATATACACACACATTCACACTCTCTGTATATTTTACAACTGATAAAATGAATTATCAGTGTTTAATTTTTCTTTTATTAAAACAACTTTGCTCAAATTGCATTTTCTACCCTCCCCACCAAAACCATATTAAGGGAGGTCCTTAAATTAACTTTGCATCACTAGTCCCCTTTCAACTTAACCAACAAACATTAACTATTGTCCATTTATTTCATTAAACCATACCATCCATTTATATAATAATTATTTCACATAAGATAACACTAAAACAAACTAAATCATTAATAAATTCTCATAAAATATTATCTTAAAATTTTGGGATGTTACAACTCTCCCCCCGTTGGATTGTTCGTGTCCTCACGAACATTCTTTTATATCTCTTAGTGCATTCAAAAACCTTATCCCTTACACTTGAACCTTCACTAGTCCTTGCACATACTTCATAACTCGTCGGAACCAATTTTCCCCCTCTCTATTGTTTAAGTTTCAAACAATCAAGAGTCTCCCTAAATCTATTTAGGCTCTTCATCTAATTAGTCAACCAAAATACTTAACTTTTACTAAATCTCCTTTTAACTTTGGTAATTTCTTGTAAAAATTTGTGCATTTTTCTCCATCTATCACACACTAGGTGTTCTTTAGGCATACATTCGTTATTCTCTGTCACCCTATCTCTTAAATTTCATACCTTAAGTACTCTTTCTTCATGTACTTTTCATTGGATACTTCAATTTATCCACTTTCCATTTCTTTTCATGTACTATTAGGCCTCTATATCACAATCTTTACTGATAAAAATCCTCATAACCGCGAACTAGTCCTTAATACCAAACAAATCAATATTTCTTTTCCAGAACATTTCTCGTCATACCATATTCTTGCATCTTAATTCTCTTCTTTCAGAGCATTAAAACATGTTATCCTTCTAAATTCCTCACTAGCTTCTCCTAATTTTACCAATTTACATAGATTTCACTTCCTTACGTGCTTTTCGTGTCGGCAACTCATGCCATCAACATAGATTACTCGTATCATCAACTCAAATCGTTTTTAGTATTAAACAAATAAAAGACTTATCCCTTTTTATGCTCACCATTATTCCATGTCATAAGCCTTCCGTATACTTGCACAATACATTCCATAAGTACATTTCTCTTCTTAATTAAATTACATCTTTCACCAATTTTACGCTTGTAACAACTCGTCTTTCAAGTCTCTTCATAAAATCACATCTTATACGACTCATTTGCTTAAATATAAAAATCTTCTAGAATCTCTTAATCTCTATTCGCGAACCTATACTAATGTCCACATTAACTCCCGGCATATCACTTTCATATAAACTTGCATTCCTTCGAATCGTCCATAGGTTCTTTCTTCGCAAAATATTTCTACTAAAGTCTAGAGAGTTACCATTATTTCAACCTTCGTCTAACTCAAATAAAGTCAATGATCATATTATTACCATGACCAATCCTCCATTCTGATGACTCCCTTCATTCATGTATCTTCACTTAACCTCTTTTCCTCTAAACCACGTTAACTAGAATCGAGGGATCCGACATACCTCATGTATATCCCAATAAATTCTTTTGCTTATAAAATTCATTTAATTACTTGAACAGGCCTTCAATATTCATCTAATCATGCTTATAGATCAAACATACGCTATTTTCATTATCATCATCAATCTCTACATCATATTTTCCGGTTAATGAATAGTCGAACTTGTTTTCCCCTTTTTTTTTAATACTCAACCAGAACGTGTCACAAGACTCATCGCTACCACGCAATTGTAGTCCCACATACATATCTCTTCATCTAGAACTCATTTTAATGCCTATTCTCATGAATTCTTTTCAAATTAATCTCTTGCGACTTTTCAAAGACACCTCCTTCCATTTTCGTAATTCATTGCCATAACATTAATAATATTCTCGTCTCTCATATCTCTTTCATTTCTCTACTCAATTTCATCATTAAGTATCAAAAACGCACGTTCGCATATACACTTAGTCTTTATTTTAGAACATCGTACATCATGCACATCTTCCTACTTACTTGCAACCAATTCTTAAGTATCTTGATAATTGGATTGCTCATTCTCATGCAAAATTTTACTCCCCATGCTTAATTAATTCTCATAACTGTCTACTAATTCTTACATCACATTACAATCATTCCATGTACCAAATCTCTTCCTTTTCGAAACAAGAAGACCATTCATTTTCAAGCTTCTTACGTTCTATCTTGTTCTCCTTGCATTTGTGTAGTCTTAACGCTATGAAGTTCTAAGTATTTACAAGACTCTACAACCGGTTCAATCTTACCTCTTTCATTTTCCCCTTCTTTTGGGACCAAAGAGGTCTCTAGCTCGAGACATTTCAGTCTCAAAAGTAAAGGGTTTGGTTCCCTTAACATTATTGCTTCCGTCTAAGGGAAACTTTTTCTTTTCCTATAGTCTCTTTACTTGAAGGTTCATTTCTACACATTTTCATTGTAACACACTAACCCCACTCCAGGGAAACAAAATAATCATTTACTCGCTATAGTCACAACCATTTAGTTCGTTGCCTCTCCATTTAATGGTTAAGGCCTATACGAGTTCATGCAGGAGGTCACACAAAACATGTGTAGGTGTAAAGGAAGGTACCTACCACACATCGAGTGACTCCTTTACCCTTCTTTTATTCTAGATCGAGTTCGGGTCATTGAGTTCATATTCTTCTCATACTTTAGTATTACTTAGACTACTTTCACGCTTTTCTCGTTTTCCATGGCATCGTCTTTAGTCATCACAAATTAAGGGTACATTCATTATACCTTTGACAACTACTTACGTAACCGTTTCTATTCATGGGTTTGTTCATCTCAAATTTGCAACTTACATCATCCCATATAGAACTTATAGTTATAAAAACCTAAGGATACTCTTAGCGTTAGCATAATCGTAACCAAAACGTAACTTGTCAACCCGTAGGTCTCTTTCTTGTATAGATTTCCGGTCATAACCCACCATAGTCACGACTTACTAGGGATGACCCAAGATTGTGCCTAAGCTAGACACGATTCCTTATCAATAAAGTCTAAACTCATCGAGGTCAGCGTGGACGTAAGTTCAATCCTACTGAAAATACCATGGACGCAAGTCCAAGCTCATTAACTTTACCATGGATCCAAGCTTACCATTATCAACATGGACACTAGCCCAAGCTCATCATCTTTGACATGGACACAAGTCCAAGCTCGTCATCATTAACATGGACACAAGTCCAAGCTCATCATCATTAACATGGACACAAGTCCAAGCTCGTCATCATTAACATGGACACAAGTCCAAGCTCATCATCATTAACATGGACACAAGTCCAAGCTCGTCATCATTATCATGGACACAAGTCCAAGCTCGTCATCATTAACATGGACACAAGTCCAAGCTCATCATCATTAACATGGACACAAGTCCAAGCTCGTCATCATTAACATGGATCCAAGCTTCATTACCTAGTGGGTTTGATCATCACCCTCTTGCACGGATGCAATCCGGGTGTACCAAACCACTCTCGTACATCACATCATAAATGCGTGGTTCTCTCGAAAATTCAAACAAACTCATGTATAACTCATATTCATTCTTACCATCCCCTTCTTCTAAGTTCTAGCAACCTACACAATCTTAAAGAACATGGCATAATACTTTAAACATTATCTATCATGCAAGTCACAAACCGCTTATTTAAAACTTAGTGTTGGTTTAAGCCTAGATAACCCTACGGTGGATTATCCAAGTCTCTTAAACCATAGCTCTGATACCAACTTTTTACGCCTTGAAACGAGTAAAAATTTTTTTTTTTTTTAAAAAAGTTAAACATCTGGCCTGACCACGGCTTATGCCGCGGCGCGGCCCATACAGTCGCGGCGCGACATATCACTGTAAAAATTGCCTTCTTAACTCAAGTTCTGATTTCAATTGCTTTGTATTGCCGCGGCGCGAAGCCTCTTGCCGCGGCGCGACCCAACACGGGTCCAGGTCCTAACCTGCAACTTTGAACTTAAACCAAAATTTTCACATTTTAACATTTCATCATTTCACAAAACGTTTCGACAACAAAATACATAAACAAACTAAACCTCTAAGACTTACATTCATCATTTAGAAACATGATTATTACTTGGTCGCACACGACCCGTAGTCCAATATAAACGTGTCTCTTTTGACCCAAAATACCGAATTTAGCACTTAGTTTCAAAACATGATTTAAACATCTTTTGTCTCAATACACATTTGACTCTTGGCGTTCATAAGCGGTTATCGTGAAGCTAGATTCAATTAAGAGACTTGCATACCACTTGATAAATGCCGTTTGTTCTCCTACAACCTTGGTGTCCCAATTCTTCGCAACGCATAAGAACCTAGCAAACATTAACAACATAGCGGGGTAAGCAAAATGCTTAGTGAGTTAAGGGTAAGTGCGTATCTTAAGCTTAAAACATAAACATAATCGTAAACACAACCATAACCTTCCAACCCGAAGGTGGATTTCGTAATTCGAACTTGATCAACTTGCCTCCTAGTCATAGCCAATTCTTGATACATAACATATACATATTTCAACCTTAAAACATTATCATATGTGTAAGTTCAAACTAACACGTTATATGGACATCGTCCAAGCTTACTCATAACATGGATATGAATCCAAGCTCATTACGTAATTTAGACGTAGACACCAAGTCTAAGCTTTACACCTTAACATAGACACAAAGTCTAAGCTTTACATCTTAACATAGACACAAAGTCTAAGCTTTACATCTTAACATAGACACAAAGTCTAAGCTTTACACATTAACATAGACGTAGAGTCTAAGCTTTTAACTAGTGAACTTAATCGCCACCTTCTTGCACGGATGCAATCCGGGAGTATTAAGTCACCCTTGTTACCATATATCGTATTCAAAAACAACCATAAGTACTCCTGCATAGTTAAGCTCAAAGCATAGAACAATTTATAAAAATTTCTATTACATAACTTGTGATCATGGATTCTATGATCACCTTTGACCCGCCCATATTACCCCCATATAACTCACCTTGATTAAACGAAGTTCCTTGGTCACTTGAAGCTCCCTTACCTTGATTAGCACCTATACATGAGCTAATCTCATTAATAACACAACTAAATCAAAATCACAACTTTCACAAGCTTTTAACACATCCATTCATTTACACATTTACTTAATTCCCTAATTACATCCAAATACACATGAACACATACAACCATAGCATTATAACTTCCTTATAACATCATTATCAAGTAAATCTCATTTCCTTAATCATGCCAATCCCAAATTCATCTATTATGAACATAACATGCAATTCCTTCAATTCTTCCATTACTCATCAAATATGCATAAATCCATTTCCATTACTAACAACCCTAAATTATCAATCATCCAAATTTCATAGCTTGTTACATTAACCACAATTCATACATGAGCAATCTTCTTCAAAATTACTAGCTAGAACACATAGACTCTTCATTGAGGCATTTTATCAAACACTTGGTGTGCATTACTAGAAATTAAGCTAGAACATTACCAAATTCACCATATTCATATCCTTTACTCAAAATGCAAGTTCATACTTGAACTCACTCCCAAAATTACCAACAAATTCGTTCTAAATCATTCAAATGTGCATAACTTCAACAAACAACAACCTTTAAGCATAAAACTCATCACAAACACTCAATAATTGTGATACAAAACTTAAGAATATTCATACCTTGTCTTTTAGGATTCAAGAACCCTAATTGTGCACAAAGAAGAAGAATTTGAAGAAATAAAACTTGCTAGAATGCTTAGAGTGCCTTAGATTTCACAAGTTTATAATTGCATGAACACAATTTCTTAGTTGGAGCTTCCCTCTTCTTCCTCCTTGCCAAAGTCGACATATACACACACATTCACACTCTCTGTATATTTTACAACTGATAAAATGAATTATCAGTGTTTAATTTTTCTTTTATTAAAACAACTTTGCTCAAATTGCATTTTCTACCCTCCCCACCAAAACCATATTAAGGGAGGTCCTTAAATTAACTTTGCATCACTAGTCCCCTTTCAACTTAACCAACAAACATTAACTATTGTCCATTTATTTCATTAAACCATACCATCCATTTATATAATAATTATTTCACATAAGATAACACTAAAACAAACTAAATCATTAATAAATTCTCATAAAATATTATCTTAAAATTTTGGGATGTTACAAGAAATATAGAGGATATTTATAACGAAAGATACGGTGATATCTTAGAATTTCTAAGATCCAATGATGAGGAAAATTCTTCTGTTTCCTCTGCATTTAATGCTACCATATCTGAATCATTGGTTATCAATCCGAGATGGTTTCAAGAAATTTTTATTTTTAGATGATTAAACGCTGATTGTAATCGTCAACGGATCTAATGGTTAACGAATATGCGTTATTGATTTTAAAAGTGATGAATGATAATTTCGGTGGTTTGATGTGATAATTCATTACAGAATACGAATGAATATAATTCATGAATGTAGTAATCTTTAGGAAGATAACACCGGCTAAAGCTTTACTTGAATTCCGATATGTTAATTTCAGAATGTGTAATTGATTTTGTATGAAGATGATTGTGTATCATTTGTGAAGGTAGTGCGTATAATTAATGATTTATGAATCAAAATTGAAGAATGTACAGTGTATTAATGTGAGATGTAAATATTTCTCGGGTATTACCTACCAGTTAAAATATTTTCACAATTAACAGTTTGTACAACAGAATTTACAATCTTTATGAAGATATACGTTCATATATGTATTCTTCAGATATAATCATGGATTTAATGAGTTAATATATATTAAACTCATCTGATTTGTGGTTTGGAACGAGAGTAAATAATCTCCAAAACCTTAGAGATTTCATAATTGTCGCGAAATATTTCGCTAATGAAGTTATGAATCAATACATTCATTGTTACACTTGATTTATTATGAAATGGAGTTTATTGTGTTGAAGCAGTGATTAACAATTGTTAAGTCATTAACGAAGGGTGTACATCATATCATATTAGTGATATGAATTAACCAAGTAGTACATACTAGTTGAGATTCTCACGTAATTTCTTAGTACAACCAGATTTATTATTTTTCCAAATCATATATATATATAAGGTATACATATATAATTCTTCACGAAGAATGAGTCAATACATCTTAACTCATTATTACTAATATTCCTTGGTATCTATGGGCGTATGATGTTGATGTTTGAGGTACTGAGTGTGATGTTGAGGCGTGGGATGCAGATGTTGTTGTTGATGAAGCTGATGATGTTGGTGGTGATGTTGATGGTACTGATGGTACTGGTTATGCTGCTGGTGTTCGTAGGTTTCGCACCATATTCTCCAGAGCCACTACTCGAGCGCGAAGCTCGTTGACTTCTTCTACTATTCCAGGATGATTGGCGGTTGGAACAAGGGGGTGAATAAGATTTAAAATCTTCGATATTATATATTCATGACGGGATACCCTGGAAAGAATAGAGAAAATAGTGTTTCGGACTGGTTCACCGGTAAGTGCTTCAGGTTCTTCGCCAAGAGGTGAATTCGGTTGGTGGAAGGGATCACCTTCTTCTTGCCTCCATTGATTGAGTCGGCTACGAACCGATCCCTAATTCATCTAGAATAGATGATGGCTGATTGGTTCGTTTGTTCCGGTCACGCTGCCGTGGGAGCTTGAAGAGTTTGAGAAATTCATATTATATGTTTGGAATAGGGTTTGATATGAAATGGGTATTGAATACTGAATGATATATCCGTCTCCTTGAATACGTATATATAGCAAAAAGATTTCCGTAATTTACGGTGGAAATTTAGGAAAAGCGTTAGACAAAGTCTATTGAGATAGATATGATAAGATATGATGTGTCTATACTCCACTTATGCAATAATGACAGTATGACGTGTCTAGATGATAAGTATGTAATCTGATAATCTTTTGATTAAAGATTTTCAATTCGTAATGTCCTATTCAGGTCCAGGGGCTTGAGCTATAGGATCCTTTAAATCAGTAATCCAAACGCTTTCTTTTCTATAATTTCGTAGACGTCATCCGTCAGGAAAATTCAATGATCAAAACAACAAGAAAGCAAAGAAAGTAATGAATATGAATAGTGATGACATTATAATGTCTTTGAGATTCTCGATAACTCAATAACATTTTCTGGTTCTCAAACCGATGCATAAAGGTATAAGGCATATAGGTACGTGATATATAATAGGGAGTTATATACGTTTGAGTATGAATGGTAACAATTATAGGAGTTTCAAAAATCATGGATAATATTTCATGTAATACATATGCAATACACAAAACCATGACAGATGACAAAGTGAGATGTTCTTAATAAGTTCACCACTTATTAAGTGTGTAAATGACTAAGTGTTGTATGATCACTATAGTCGGGTTTGATATTGTGCACCATACCCAAACATCTATGCCACCGCCGAGTCACTTGAATGATCAATTGTTACCGGTTGGCCAAGGAATTCTCGACCAAAATCTAAGTTTGGCATTCGAAATCCACAAGCGCCCCATAGTGGTACCAAGGATCACCCTAGGCCTTAAGTAGCGTTGACGTTTGAGTAATTTCACATTATCGTGTATGTTATATGAAATGTCCCGTTCTTATTGATTAAAAACGTTCCATATTAATTGATTTCGTTGCGAGGTTTTGACCTCTATATGAGACGTTTTTCAAAGACTGCATTCATTTTTAAACAAACCATAACCTTTATTTCCTCAATAAAGGTTTAAAAAGCTTTACGTAGATTATCAAATAATGATAATCTAAAATATCCTGTTTACACACGACCATTACATAATGGTTTACAATACAAATATGTTACAACAAAATAAGTCTCTTGAATGCAGTTTTTACACAATATCATACAAGCATGGACTCCAAATCTTGTCCTTATTTAAGTATGCGACAGCGGAAGCTCTTAATAATCACCTGAGAATAAACATGCTTAAAACGTCAACAAAAATGTTGGTGAGTTATAGGTTTAACCTATATATATCAAATCGTAACAATAGACCACAAGATTTCATATTTCAATACACATCCCATACATAGAGATAAAAATCATTCATATGGTGAACACCTGGTAACCGACAATAACAAGATGCATATATAAGAATATCCCCATCATTCCGGGACACCCTTCGGATATGATATAAATTTCGAAGTACTAAAGCATCCGGTACTTTGGATGGGGTTTGTTAGGCCCAATAGATCTATCTTTAGGATTCGCGTCAATTAGGGTGTCTGTTCCCTAATTCTTAGATTACCAGACTTAATAAAAAGGGGCATATTCGATTTCGATAATTCAACCATAGAATGTAGTTTCACGTACTTGTGTCTATTTTGTAAATCATTTATAAAACCTGCATGTATTCTCATCCCAAAAATATTAGATTTTAAAAGTGGGACTATAACTCACTTTCACAGATTTTTACTTCGTCGGGAAGTAAGACTTGGCCACTGGTTGATTCACGAACCTATAATAATATATACATATATATCAAAGTATGTTCAAAATATATTTACAACACTTTTAATATATTTTGATGTTTTAAGTTTATTAAGTCAGCTGTCCTCGTTAGTAACCTACAACTAGTTGTCCACAGTTAGATGTACAGAAATAAATCGATAAATATTATCTTGAATCAATCCACGACCCAGTGTATACGTATCTCAGTATTGATCACAACTCAAACTATATATATTTTGGAATCAACCTCAACCCTGTATAGCTAACTCCAACATTCACATATAGAGTGTCTATGGTTGTTCCGAAATATATATAGATGTGTCGACATGATAGGTCGAAACATTGTATACGTGTCTATGGTATCTCAAGATTACATAATATATAATACAAGTTGATTAAGTTATGGTTGGAATAGATTTGTTACCAATTTTCACGTAGCTAAAATGAGAAAAATTATCCAATCTTGTTTTACCCATAACTTCTTCATTTTAAATCCGTTTTGAGTGAATCAAATTGCTATGGTTTCATATTGAACTCTATTTTATGAATCTAAACAAAAAAAGTATAGGTTTCTAGTCGGAAAAATAAGTTACAAGTCGTTTTTGTAAAGGTAGTCATTTCAGTCGAAAGAACGACGTCTAGATGACCATTTTAGAAAACATACTTCCACTTTGAGTTTAACCATAATTTTTGGATATAGTTTCATGTTCATAATAAAAATCATTTTCTCAGAATAACAACTTTTAAATCAAAGTTTATCATAGTTTTTAATTAACTAACCCAAAACAGCCCGCGGTGTTACTACGACGGCGTAAATCCGGTTTTACGGTGTTTTTCGTGTTTCCAGGTTTTAAATCATTAAGTTAGCATATCATATAGATATAGAACATGTGTTTAGTTGATTTTAAAAGTCAAGTTAGAAGGATTAACTTTTGTTTGCGAACAAGTTTAGAATTAACTAAACTATGTTCTAGTGATTACAAGTTTAAACCTTCGAATAAGATAGCTTTATATGTATGAATCGAATGATGTTATGAACATCATTACTACCTTAAGTTCCTTGGATGAACCTACTGGAAAAGAGAAAAATGGATCTAGCTTCAATGGATCCTTGGATGGCTCAAAGTTCTTGAAGCAAAATCATGACACGAAAACAAGTTCAAGTAAGATCATCACTTGAAATAAGATTGTTATAGTTATAGAAATTGAACCAAAGTTTGAATATGATTATTACCTTTTATTAGAATGATAACCTACTGTAAGAAACAAAGATTTCTTGAGGTTGGATGATCACCTTACAAGATTGGAAGTGAGCTAGCAAACTTGAAAGTATTCTTGATTTTATGAAACTAGAACTTTTGGAATTTATGAAGAACACTTAGAACTTGAAGATAGAACTTGAGAGAGTTCAATTAGATGAAGAAAATTGAAGAATGAAAGTGTTTGTAGGTGTTTTTGGTCGTTGGTGTATGGATTAGATATAAAGGATATGTAATTTTGTTTTCATGTAAATAAGTCATGAATGATTACTCATATTTTTGTAATCTTATGAGATATTTCATGCTAGTTGCCAAATGATGGTTCCCACATGTGTTAGGTGACTCACATGGGCTGCTAAGAGCTGATCATGGGAGTGTATATACCAATAGTACATACATCTAAAAGCTGTGTATTGTACGAGTACGAATACGGGTGCATACGAGTAGAATTGTTGATGAAACTGAACGAGAATGTAATTGTAAGCATTTTTGTTAAGTAGAAGTATTTTGATAAGTGTATTGAAGTCTTTCAAAAGTGTATAAATACATATTAAAACACTACATGTATATACATTTTAACTGAGTCGTTAAGTCATCGTTAGTCGTTACATGTAAGTGTTGTTTTGAAACCTTTAGGTTAACGATCTTGTTAAATGTTGTTAACCCAATGTTTATAATATCAAAAGAGATTTTAAATTATTATATTATCATGATATTATGATGTACTCATATCTCTTAATATGATATACATACATTAAATGTCGTTACAACGATAAACGTTACATATATGTCTCGTTTCAAAATCATTAAGTTAGTAGTCTTGTTTTTACATATGTAGTTCATTGTTAATATAATTAATGATATGTTTACTTATCATAATATCATGTTAACTATATATATAACCATATATATGTCATCATATAGTTTTTTTACAAGTTTTAACGTTCGTGAATCACCGGTCAACTTGGGTGGTCAATTGTCTATATGAAACCTATTTCAATTAATCAAGTCTTAACAAGTTTGATTGCTTAACATGTTGGAAACATTTAATCATGTAAACATCAATCTCAATTAATATATATAAACATGGAAAAGTTCGGGTCACTACAGTACCTACCCGTTAAATAAATTTCGTCCCGAAATTTTAAGCTGTTGAAGGTGTTGACGAATCTTCTGGAAATAGATGCGGGTATTTCTTCTTCATCTGATCTTCACGCTCCCAGGTGAACTCGGGTCCTCTACGAGCATTCCATCGAACCTTAACAATTGGTATCTTGTTTTGCTTAAGTCTTTTAACCTCACGATCCATTATTTCGACGGGTTCTTCGATGAATTGGAGTTTTTCGTTGATTTGGATTTCATCTAACGGAATAGTGAGATCTTCTTTAGCAAAACATTTCTTCAAATTCGAGACGTGGAAAGTGTTATGTACAGCCGCGAGTTGTTGAGGTAACTCAAGTCGGTAAGCTACTGGTCCGACACGATCAATAATCTTGAATGGTCCAATATACCTTGGATTTAATTTCCCTCGTTTACCAAATCGAACAACGCCTTTCCAAGGTGAAACTTTAAGCATGACCATCTCTCCAATTTCAAATTCTATATCTTTTCTTTTAATGTCAGCGTAGCTCTTTTGTCGACTTTGGGCGGTTTTCAACCGTTGTTGAATTTGAATGATCTTCTCGGTAGTTTCTTGTATAATCTCCGGACCCGTAATCTGTCTATCCCCCACTTCACTCCAACAAATCGGAGAGCTGCACTTTCTACCATAAAGTGCTTCAAACGGCGCCATCTCAATGCTTGAATGGTAGCTGTTGTTGTAGGAAAATTCTGCTAACGGTAGATGTCGATCCCAACTGTTTCCGAAATCAATAACACATGCTCGTAGCATGTCTTCAAGCGTTTGTATCGTCCTTTCGCTCTGCCCATCAGTTTGTGGATGATAGGCAGTACTCATGTCTAGACGAGTTCCTAATGCTTGCTGTAATGTCTGCCAGAATCTTGAAATAAATCTGCCATCCCTATCAGAGATAATAGAGATTGGTATTCCATGTCTGGAGACGACTTCCTTCAAATACAGTCGTGCTAACTTCTCCATCTTGTCATCTTCTCTTATTGGTAGGAAGTGTGCTGATTTGGTGAGACGATCAACTATTACCCAAATAGTATCAAAACCACTTGCAGTCCTTGGCAATTTAGTGATGAAATCCATGGTAATGTTTTCCCATTTCCATTCCGGGATTTCGGGTTGTTGAAGTAGACCTGATGGTTTCTGATGCTCAGCTTTGACCTTAGAACACGTCAAACATTCTCCTACGTATTTAGCAACATCGGCTTTCATACCCGGCCACCAAAAATGTTTCTTGAGATCCTTGTACATCTTCCCCGTTCCAGGATGTATTGAGTATCTGGTTTTATGAGCTTCTCTAAGTACCATTTCTCTCATATCTCCAAATTTTGGTACCCAAATCCTTTCAGCCCTATACCGGGTTCCGTCTTCCCGAATATTAAGATGCTTCTCCGATCCTTTGGGTATTTCATCCTTTAAATTTCCCTCTTTTAAAACTCCTTGTTGCGCCTCCTTTATTTGAGTAGTAATGTTATTATGAATCATTATATTCATAGATTTTACTCGAATGGGTTCTCTATCCTTCCTGCTCAAGGCATCGGCTACCACATTTGCCTTCCCCGGGTGGTAACGAATCTCAAAATCGTAATCATTCAATAATTCAATCCACCTACGCTGCCTCATATTCAGTTGTTTCTGATTAAATATGTGTTGAAGACTTTTGTGGTCGGTATATATAATACTTTTGACCCCATATAAGTAGTGCCTCCAAGTCTTTAATGCAAAAACAACCGCGCCTAATTCCAAATCATGCGTCGTATAATTTTGTTCGTGAATCTTCAATTGTCTAGACGCATAAGCAATCACCTTCGTTCGTTGCATTAATACACAACCGAGACCTTGCTTTGATGCGTCACAATAAATCACAAAATCATCATTCCCTTCAGGCAATGACAATATAGGTGCCGTAGTTAGCTTTTTCTTCAATAACTGAAACGCTTTCTCTTGTTCATCATTCCATTCAAATTTCTTCCCTTTATGCGTTAATGCAGTCAAGGGTTTTGCTATTCTGGAAAAGTCTTGGATGAACCTTCTGTAGTAACCAGCTAGTCCTAAAAACTGGCGTATGTGTTTCGGAGTTTTCGGGGTTTCCCACTTTTCAACAGTTTCTATCTTTGCCGGATCCACCTTAATACCTTCTTTGTTCACTATGTGACCGAGGAATTGAACTTCTTCCAACCAAAATGCACACTTTGAAAACTTAGCGTACAATTCTTCCTTCCTCAATACTTCTAACACCTTTCTCAAATGTTCACCGTGTTCTTGGTCATTCTTTGAGTAAATAAGTATGTCATCAATGAAAACAATGACAAACTTGTCAAGGTATGGTCCACACACTCGGTTCATAAGGTCCATGAACACAGCTGGTGCATTAGTTAAACCAAACGGCATGACCATAAACTCGTAATGACCGTAACGTGTTCTGAAAGCAGTCTTTGGAATATCATCTTCTTTCACCCGCATTTGATGATACCCGGAACGTAAGTCAATCTTTGAATAAACAGACGAGCCTTGTAGTTGATCAAATAAGTCGTCGATTCTCGGTAGTGGGTAGCGGTTCTTGATGGTAAGTTTGTTCAACTCTCGGTAGTCGATACATAACCTGAATGTACCATCTTTCTTCTTGACAAACAAAACAGGAGCTCCCCACGGTGATGTGCTTGGTCGAATGAAACCACGCTCTAAAAGTTCTTGTAATTGGCTTTGCAGTTCTTTCATCTCGCTGGGTGCGAGTCTGTAAGGAGCACGAGCTATTGGTGCAGCTCCTGGTACAAGATCTATTTGAAATTCAACGGATCGATGTGGGGGTAATCCCGGTAATTCTTTCGGAAATACATCGGGAAATTCTTTTGCAATGGGAACATCATTGATGCTCTTTTCTTCAGTTTGTACTTTCTCGACGTGTGCTAGAATAGCATAGCAACCTTTTCTTATTAGTTTTTGTGCCTTCAAATTACTAATAAGATGTAGCTTCGTGTTGCCCTTTTCTCCGTACACCATTAATGGTTTTCCTTTTTCTCGTATAATGCGAATTGCATTTTTGTAACAAACGATCTCCGCTTTCACTTCTTTCAACCAGTCCATACCGATTATCACATCAAAACTCCCTAACTCTACTGGTATCAAATCAATCTTAAATGTTTCGCTAACCAGTTTAATTTCTCGATTCCGACATATATTATCTGCTAAAATTAATTTACCATTTGCTAATTCGAGTAAAAATTTACTATCCAAAGGCGTCAATGGACAACTTAATTTAGCACAAAAATCTCTACTCATATAGCTTCTATCCGCACCCGAATCAAATAAAACGTAAGCAGATTTATTGTCAATAAGAAACGTACCCGTAACAAGCTCCGGGTCTTCCTGTGCCTCTGCCGCATTAATATTGAAAACTCTTCCACGGCCTTGTCCATTCGTGTTCTCCTGGTTCGGGCAATTTCTAATAATGTGGCCTGGTTTTCCACATTTATAACAAACTACATTGGCATAACTTGCTCCGACACTACTTGCTCCGCCATTACTCGTTCCGACACCATTTGTTCCTTTCGTTCTATTAACCCCTGGTCCGTAGACCTCACACTTCGCCGCGCTATGACCATTTCTTTTACACTTGTTGCAAAATTTGGTGCAGAACCCCGAGTGATTCTTTTCACACCTTTGGCATAGCTGCTTCTGATTGTTGTTGTTGTTGCGGTTATTATTGTTGTTGGGATGATTGTTGTAGTTGCTGTTGTTGTTGTTGTTGTTGTTGTTGTTGTTGTTGGGCCGTTTGTTGTAGTTGCGGTTGATGTTACGATTGTTGGGATAATTGTTGCGATTATTGTTGTAATTGTTGTTGTTGTTGTATTGGTGATTCTTATCACCGTTTTCCTCCCACTTTCTTTTGACTTGCTTCACATTGGCCTCTTCAGCAGTCTGTTCTTTAATTCTTTCTTCAATCTGGTTCACTAATTTGTGAGCCATTCTACATGCCTGTTGTATGGAGGCGGGCTCGTGTGAACTTATATCTTCTTGGATTCTTTCCGGTAATCCTTTCACAAACGCGTCGATCTTCTCTTCCTCATCTTCGAATGCTCCCGGACACAATAGGCACAATTCTGTGAATCGTCTTTCGTACGTGGTAATATCAAATCCTTGGGTTCTTAACCCTCTAAGTTCTGTCTTGAGCTTATTGACCTCGGTTCTGGGACGGTACTTCTCGTTCATCAAATGCTTGAATGCTGACCACGGTAGTGCGTACGCATCATCTTGTCCCACTTGCTCTAGATAGGTATTCCACCATGTTAATGCAGAACCTGTGAAGGTATGCGTAGCGTACTTCACTTTGTCCTCTTCAGTACACTTACTTATGGCAAACACCGATTCAACCTTCTCGGTCCACCGTTTCAATCCGATCGGTCCTTCGGTTCCATCAAATTCCAAAGGTTTGCAGGCAGTGAATTCTTTGTAGGTGCATCCTACACGATTTCCTGTACTGCTAGATCCAAGGTTATTGTTGGTATGTAGCGCAGCCTGTACTGCGGCTATGTTTGAAGCTAGAAAAGTACGGAATTCCTCTTCATTCATATTCACGGTGTGTCGAGTAGTCGGTGCCATTTCCTTCAAAATAGTTAAATGGAACAAGTTAATCATACAGAATATTAAGAGTAGATAATTGTATTTCGTAGCATAATATGAACTCATTTATAAAAGCTTTTTCTTCATATTAGCGTTTTATAAGTTTAAATTCGGGTAGTACCTACCCGTTAAGTTCATACTTAGTAGCTAATATACAATTCAACTACTACAATTCTATATGAAAAACTGATTATAATAATATTTCGCGTTCAAACTTTTATACAATATTTTACAAACTTACAATACCGCTTATTTTACATAAAGCATGAAATATAGCACACAATAACTTTGATACAAGATAGTTGTGAAGACAATTCTAGCTAGTACACAAGTCGTTCAGCAAAGGCAATAAAGACACGTAATTCATACGTCCAGAAACAAGTCATGCATTCTGGTTTTACTAGGACTACTTCCCATCCTTGGTCTTGTGCAACATAACCGTTATGGCCGTTGATAAGACAGCGTGTTGTAACGTCATCAAAGGGACGAGGGTTACGTAATGTCCAACAGTCCCGTAATAATCTAAAAACCTCATTTCTTACCCCAATTACCGACTCCGTCACTTGTGGAAACGTTTTGTTTAATAGTTGTAGCCCGATGTTCTTGTTCTCACTTTGGTGAGAAGCGAACATTACTAATCCGTAAGCATAACATGCTTCTTTATGTTGCATGTTAGCCGCTTTTTCTAAATCACGAAGTCCAATATTCGGATATATTGAGTCAAAATAATTTCTTAACCCGTTGCGTAAAATAGCATTTGGGTTCCCCGCAATATATGCGTCAAAGTAAACACATCGTAACTTATGGGTTTCCCAATGTGATATCCCCCATCTTTCAAACGAAAGTCTCTTATAAACCAAGACATTCTTGGAACATTCTTCGAATGTCTTACAAACTGATCTCGCCTTAAATAGTTGTGCCGAAGAATTCTGGCCGACTCTAGACAAGATTTCATCAATCATGTCTCCGGGTAGGTCTCTTAAAATATTGGGTTGTCTATCCATTTTGTGTTTTTAAACTGTAAAATAGACAAGAGTTAGATTCATAAAAAAAATACTTATTAATACAAGCAATTTTTACATATATCATAAAACATAAGAACACTATATTCCATATATTACACCACACGAATACAACTATCTTATTCTGACTCGCTCGTTTCTTCTTCTTCGGTTTTGGTTCGTTTTGCCAAGTTTCTAGGGATATATGATGTTCCCCTAATACGAGCCGTCGTTGTCCACATTGGTTTAGAAAAACCTGGTGGTTTAGAGGTTCCCGGGTCATTGTTACAACTTAAGGACTTCGGGGGTTGACGATACATATAAAGTTCATCGGGGTTGGAATTAGATTTCTCTATTTTTATGCCCTTTCTCTTATTATTTTCTTTTGCCTTTTTGAATTCAGTTGGGGTAATTTCTATAACATCATCGGAATTCTCGTCGGAATCCGATTCATCGGAGAATTGGTAATCCTCCCAATATTTTGCTTCCTTGGCGGAAACACCATTGACCATAATTAACTTTGGTCGGTTGGTTGAGGATTTTCTTTTACTTAACCGTTTTATTATTTCCCCCACCGGTTCTATTTCTTCATCCGGTTCCGATTCTTCTTCCGGTTCCGATTCTTCTTCCGGTTCCGACTCTTCTTCCGGTTCCTCTTCGGGAACTTGTGAATCAGTCCACAAATCATTCCAATTTACATTTGACTCTTCATTATTATTAGGTGAGTCAATGGGACTTGTTCTAGAGGTAGACATCTATCACATAATATCAAACACGTTAAGAGATTAATATATCACATAATATTCATATGTTAAAAATATATAGTTTCCAACAAAAATGTTAAGCAATCATTTTTAAAGAAAACACGGTCGAAGTCCAGACTCACTAATGCATCCTAACAAACTCGATAAGACACACTAATGCAAATTTTCTGGTTCTCTAAGACCAACGCTCGGATACCAACTGAAATGTCCCGTTCTTATTGATTAAAAACGTTCCATATTAATTGATTTCGTTGCGAGGTTTTGACCTCTATATGAGACGTTTTTCAAAGACTGCATTCATTTTTAAACAAACCATAACCTTTATTTCCTCAATAAAGGTTTAAAAAGCTTTACGTAGATTATCAAATAATGATAATCTAAAATATCCTGTTTACACACGACCATTACATAATGGTTTACAATACAAATATGTTACAACAAAATAAGTCTCTTGAATGCAGTTTTTACACAATATCATACAAGCATGGACTCCAAATCTTGTCCTTATTTAAGTATGCGACAGCGGAAGCTCTTAATAATCACCTGAGAATAAACATGCTTAAAACGTCAACAAAAATGTTGGTGAGTTATAGGTTTAACCTATATATATCAAATCGTAACAATAGACCACAAGATTTCATATTTCAATACACATCCCATACATAGAGATAAAAATCATTCATATGGTGAACACCTGGTAACCGACAATAACAAGATGCATATATAAGAATATCCCCATCATTCCGGGACACCCTTCGGATATGATATAAATTTCGAAGTACTAAAGCATCCGGTACTTTGGATGGGGTTTGTTAGGCCCAATAGATCTATCTTTAGGATTCGCGTCAATTAGGGTGTCTGTTCCCTAATTCTTAGATTACCAGACTTAATAAAAAGGGGCATATTCGATTTCGATAATTCAACCATAGAATGTAGTTTCACGTACTTGTGTCTATTTTGTAAATCATTTATAAAACCTGCATGTATTCTCATCCCAAAAATATTAGATTTTAAAAGTGGGACTATAACTCACTTTCACAGATTTTTACTTCGTCGGGAAGTAAGACTTGGCCACTGGTTGATTCACGAACCTATAATAATATATACATATATATCAAAGTATGTTCAAAATATATTTACAACACTTTTAATATATTTTGATGTTTTAAGTTTATTAAGTCAGCTGTCCTCGTTAGTAACCTACAACTAGTTGTCCACAGTTAGATGTACAGAAATAAATCGATAAATATTATCTTGAATCAATCCACGACCCAGTGTATACGTATCTCAGTATTGATCACAACTCAAACTATATATATTTTGGAATCAACCTCAACCCTGTATAGCTAACTCCAACATTCACATATAGAGTGTCTATGGTTGTTCCGAAATATATATAGATGTGTCGACATGATAGGTCGAAACATTGTATACGTGTCTATGGTATCTCAAGATTACATAATATATAATACAAGTTGATTAAGTTATGGTTGGAATAGATTTGTTACCAATTTTCACGTAGCTAAAATGAGAAAAATTATCCAATCTTGTTTTACCCATAACTTCTTCATTTTAAATCCGTTTTGAGTGAATCAAATTGCTATGGTTTCATATTGAACTCTATTTTATGAATCTAAACAAAAAAAGTATAGGTTTCTAGTCGGAAAAATAAGTTACAAGTCATTTTTGTAAAGGTAGTCATTTCAGTCGAAAGAACGACGTCTAGATGACCATTTTAGAAAACATACTTCCACTTTGAGTTTAACCATAATTTTTGGATATAGTTTCATGTTCATAATAAAAATCATTTTCTCAGAATAACAACTTTTAAATCAAAGTTTATCATAGTTTTTAATTAACTAACCCAAAACAGCCCGCGGTGTTACTACGACGGCGTAAATCCGGTTTTACGGTGTTTTTCGTGTTTCCAGGTTTTAAATCATTAAGTTAGCATATCATATAGATATAGAACATGTGTTTAGTTGATTTTAAAAGTCAAGTTAGAAGGATTAACTTTTGTTTGCGAACAAGTTTAGAATTAACTAAACTATGTTCTAGTGATTACAAGTTTAAACCTTCGAATAAGATAGCTTTATATGTATGAATCGAATGATGTTATGAACATCATTACTACCTTAAGTTCCTTGGATGAACCTACTGGAAAAGAGAAAAATGGATCTAGCTTCAATGGATCCTTGGATGGCTCAAAGTTCTTGAAGCAAAATCATGACACGAAAACAAGTTCAAGTAAGATCATCACTTGAAATAAGATTGTTATAGTTATAGAAATTGAACCAAAGTTTGAATATGATTATTACCTTTTATTAGAATGATAACCTACTGTAAGAAACAAAGATTTCTTGAGGTTGGATGATCACCTTACAAGATTGGAAGTGAGCTAGCAAACTTGAAAGTATTCTTGATTTTATGAAACTAGAACTTTTGGAATTTATGAAGAACACTTAGAACTTGAAGATAGAACTTGAGAGAGTTCAATTAGATGAAGAAAATTGAAGAATGAAAGTGTTTGTAGGTGTTTTTGGTCGTTGGTGTATGGATTAGATATAAAGGATATGTAATTTTGTTTTCATGTAAATAAGTCATGAATGATTACTCATATTTTTGTAATCTTATGAGATATTTCATGCTAGTTGCCAAATGATGGTTCCCACATGTGTTAGGTGACTCACATGGGCTGCTAAGAGCTGATCATGGGAGTGTATATACCAATAGTACATACATCTAAAAGCTGTGTATTGTACGAGTACGAATACGGGTGCATACGAGTAGAATTGTTGATGAAACTGAACGAGAATGTAATTGTAAGCATTTTTGTTAAGTAGAAGTATTTTGATAAGTGTATTGAAGTCTTTCAAAAGTGTATAAATACATATTAAAACACTACATGTATATACATTTTAACTGAGTCGTTAAGTCATCGTTAGTCGTTACATGTAAGTGTTGTTTTGAAACCTTTAGGTTAACGATCTTGTTAAATGTTGTTAACCCAATGTTTATAATATCAAAAGAGATTTTAAATTATTATATTATCATGATATTATGATGTACTCATATCTCTTAATATGATATACATACATTAAATGTCGTTACAACGATAAACGTTACATATATGTCTCGTTTCAAAATCATTAAGTTAGTAGTCTTGTTTTTACATATGTAGTTCATTGTTAATATAATTAATGATATGTTTACTTATCATAATATCATGTTAACTATATATATAACCATATATATGTCATCATATAGTTTTTTTACAAGTTTTAACGTTCGTGAATCACCGGTCAACTTGGGTGGTCAATTGTCTATATGAAACCTATTTCAATTAATCAAGTCTTAACAAGTTTGATTGCTTAACATGTTGGAAACATTTAATCATGTAAACATCAATCTCAATTAATATATATAAACATGGAAAAGTTCGGGTCACTACATTATAATCTTAAGATTTAAGTATAGTTTCTAAGGTATAGTGTAGCATCTATCAATTAAAGGCAACAATTAAAGGCACTATGGTCAAAGAAAGTTGTAGTCCTACATTGCTAAGGTACCTAATTGTATAAGGCACACATAAAATGCAATCCTGGTTCTCTACAACAACCTGCTCTGATCACAACCTATGACACCCCCAAATAGGGCCTGGGGTATTTGTGTCTAATTATATCAAATCACAGTTGTATAAACGAGAACGACTCTACATGAGACGTTTTGTTGAGTTTTGTAGCGGAAGATAAATATGTCTTTAATTGATATGATATGTAATGAAGACTCCAAGCATAGCAAGCAATCATCATCAAAGCAGTAGATATACATCGGAAGCAATATTTAAGTACCTGAGAATAAACATGCTTAAAAAGTCAACACGAGGTTGAGTGAGTTCATAGGTTTGTCATAAATAATGATTTCAGTAATAGTGTTAGACCACAAGATGTAGTTTAAAGTAGATCTCGCAAGATCCAAAAGTTGATCTCCCGCAGGATCAAAAAGTTATGCTAGTGCGTGATATTTAGACTAAACGTTGTTTGCCCCGTGACAAGTTGTTCTGTCCTTGTCGTTTTAATTTCATTATTAAGTAATACAAAGACTTAGTCAAATGTATCGGGGACGTTACTCCCGATAGGCCTATCCCCAATAATTAAGAATGCCACAGCAATTAAAAATATCACTGTAGGGACTTAGTCGGACATAGCCGGGTATAACATAGTTTAACAGTTGGTACTGATATTTTGACTAGACTTTCAAGTTTACCCCGTACAAGTTATCGTTTATACTTGTCGGTTGGGGACTTACTGGTCATAGCCCAACATATCACAGTTTAATAGTTGGTACTGATATTTAGACTAGACTTTCAAGTTTGCCCAGTACAAGTTATCGTTTATACTTGTCGGTTGGGGACTTGCTGGTCATAGCCCAACATATCACAGTTTAATAGTTGATACATGTAAAACAGTTATAAAAGTTGCGCATGTATTCTCAGCCCAAAAATATATAAAAAAGGAGCAGATGAACTCACATTAAATAGCAGTTGAAGTATTCCACGCAAGAAGGAAAGTAAAGCAAGTAAGTGATCTGGATATCAACCTTGAGGTATAACGTTTGATTAGTTAATGTCTAACTTGATATAAAGTATGTTTATTAATATAGCAACTATATTGACAGTGATGGTTTTCGAGAAAAGTTCCTATTTCTCAAAGTTTCTATTTTTGGAAACCTACTATTTATGAAAAACTTCCACTTATAGTAAGCTTCTAGTTTAAGAATGTTCGGGTTATAATTCTTAACAAAGATGTTATAAAATCTCGCCCAAACTTCGTCGCTAACATGCAAGTCTCTCGAATGATCTATTGTTACCGAGCGGCCCAGGATCTCTTGACCAGAATCTAAGTCTTGGCATTCGAGATCCACAAGCGTCCCATAATGGTAACAAGGATCACCCTATGCCACAAGTAGCGGTGATGTTTGTAGTCTTCGTACGCTATCTTTAATCATAACCTTCACGTTAGGTGCGTATATACATATATATTCATTAATTCAATTTTAATTATAACTCCTATATATTAATTCATAAAAATACTTTTATAATTTTTAGTAACATATATTACTAATTATAACATGTTATTTATTTTAATTTTAATTGCATATAATTTATAACATTATTTACATGTTTCGGTAAAAAAAAATAAACTGAAGTAAATAGTAAAAAGTAAAAAGTAAAAAGTAAAAAGTAAGAAGTAAGAAAAAAATACTTACTAGTAGTAATTTTTCAAAGAGAGAATGAGAGAAATTTTGGTGTGAGTTTGAATGAGAAATGAGGGGTATTTATACTTGAAAAAAATAGGTAAAAAGAATAAAATAATTAAAAGAAAAAGAAATATTTTAATTTTTAATGGGATTTTAAAATTCAAAAGTATTAAATGTTAGGTCATGGGATAATGCACAAAATAAAATAATAAAAGTAGTTTTCCATTATAATTTTTAATTAAAAAGTAATTTATTTATTTATTTATTTATTTTATTAAAAAAATCATTTATTTTAAGGATTTTTTTATATATATATGTTTAAAATAAACAAATTGATTTACTACTTTTCCAAGAATATTTTTCAATATTTTTTTTATTCATAATAACAATACTGATAATAAAGATATTAATTATTGATATCTTGTTTAAAAAGGATATTAATAATAATAATATTAATATATCAAATTAATGTGTAATTATTTACAAATAATTGTTCGTGAATCGTCGGAATTAGTCGAGGTTAAATGAAATCATATAAAGATTTTTGTTTAAATTTTGCCGAAAATTTATGGGTTGTCACACAACCCATGGTATATATATTATTTTAGAATTAACCTCGACCTATTATATGCTAACTCGAGTATTACCGCATATAGTGTCTTATGGGTTATTCAAAATAATATATATAGATGATGTCAACATGATATGTCAAAACATTGTATACGTGTCTATGGTATATTAAGGTATATTATATATAGAATATAGTATAAGTTAGTTAGGATATGGTTAGTATAGATTTGTTATAAAATTTCCGTAGCTAAACTAGTAATTCTATCCAATTTTGTTTTACCCATAATTTCTTCATTTTAAATCCGTTTTGAGTGAATCAAAAGGCTATGGTTTCGTATCGAACCATAATTTATTAATCTAAACATAAAAAGTATAGGTTTATAGTCGAAAATACAGGTTACAAGTTATTTTTGAAAGAGATAGTCATTTATGTCGAAAGAACGACATCTTGATGACCATTTTGAAAAACATACTTCCACTTTGAGTTTAACCATAATTTTTGGATATAGTTTCATGTTCATAAGAAATATCATTTTTCCAGAAGAACATCTTTTAAATCAAAGGTTATCATAGTTTTTAATTATCCACCCGGTTTAACTACGACGGCGTATGTCCGGTTTTACGTTGTTCTTCGCGTTTCCAACTTTTAAATAATTAAGTTAGCATATCATATAGATATAAAACATGTGTTTAGTTGATTTTAAAAGTTAAGTTAGAAGGATTAACTTTGTTTGCGAACAAGTTTAGAATTAACTGAACTATGTTCTAGTGATTACAAGTTATAATCTTCGAATAATATAGTTACATATATATATGAATCGAACAAGGTTATGAACACCATTACTATCTCAAGTATAGTAGGTAAACCTACTGGAAATGATGAAAAAATAACTTGAGCTTCAAAGGATCTTTGATGGCTTGAAAGTTCTTGAAGTAGAATCATGACACGAAAACAAATTCAATTAAGATTACTACTTGAATTAAGATAGTTATAGTTATAGAAATCAAATCAAAGTTTGAATATGAATATTACCTTGAATAAGAAAGATAACCCATGTAAATAACAAAGGTTTATTGATCTTAGATGATTACTTGGAATTGATTTGAAAGCTTGGAAGTAATCTTGCAAACTTGAAAGTGTTATTGAAGTGTTCTTGAGTAGTTGTTTTGTAGATTGATTTATATTGGGATTTTTGAGCTAGATTGATGTAGATTTTGATGAAGATAATGAAGAACACTTAGAACATCATCATAGAACTAGAGAGAGATCACATGGATGAAAGAAAATTGAAAAATGAAAGTGTATGTGTGTGTGATCAATTTCTTGAGTATGCATGTGTATATATGCAAGTTGTAGTTTGATTTTTAGTGTAATAATTCAAGCTAGTTGCCAAATGTTTGGTTCCACATGTCTCTTAATCATTTAGGGCTGCTAAGGAGTAGATTTTTATTGGTATAGATCAACAGTAAATACATATAAAAGCTGCATATAATACGAGTACAACTACTGTATCCATACGAGTAGAATTGTTGATGAAAACGAATGAGAATGTAAATGTAATCATTTTTGTTAAGTAGAAGTATTTTGATACATGTCATTAAGCCTTTCAAAAGTGTACTAATACATCTTAATACAATACATATGTATATATATATATATATATATATATATATATATATATATATATATATATATATATATATATATATATATATATATATATATATATATATATATATATATATATATAAAGTCGTTAACTCATCGTTAGTCGTTAAATGTATGTATTGTTTTGAAACTTATAAGTTAACGATCTTATTTAATGCAATCAACCCATTATTATTATATCCAATGAGATGTTAAATTGTTATATTATCATGATAACATGGTGTATTAATATATCTTAATACGATATATATACATTAAAACGTTATTACAACGATAATCGTTACATATATAACTCGTTTTGAAATCCTTAAGTTAGTAGTCTCATTTTATGCATATAACTCTTTGTTAAAATACTTTGGGAGATACTTACTTATCATAATATCATGTTAAATATATATATATATATATATATATATATATATATATATATATATATATATATATATATATATATATATATATATATATATATATATATATATATATATATATATATATATATATATATATATATATATATATATATATATATATATATCCATATATATATATATCATCATGTCATTTTTACCAGTTTTAACATTCGTGAATCGCCGGTCAATTTGGGTGGTCAATTGTCTACATAAACTCATTTCAATTAATCATGTCTTAACAAGTTTGATTGCTTAACATGTTGGAAACATTTAATCATGTAAATATGAATCTCATATAATATATAATCATGAAAAAGTTCGGGTCACTACAGTACCTACCCGTTAAATAAATTTCGTCCCGAAATTTTAATTAGATGGAGGTGTTAATGCATCATCTGGAAATAAGTGCGGGTATTTCTGTGTCATATGATCTTCATGATCCCAGGTGAACTCGGGCCCTCTACGAGCATTCCATCGAACCTTAACGATTGGTATTTTATTTTGCTTAAGTCCTTTAACCTCACGATCCATTATTTCGACGGGTTCTTCAGTGAATTGTAGTTTTTCATTGATTTTGATTTCGTCTAAAGGAATAGTGAGATCTTCTTTGGCTAAGCATTTCTTCAAATTCGAGATGTGGAAGGTATTATGTACACTGGCGAGTTGTTGAGGTAATTCAAGTCAATAAGCCACCGGTCCAACACGATCAATAATTTTGAATGGACCAATGTATCTCGGATTTAGTTTTCCCCATTTTCCAAAACGAACAATGCCTTTCCAAGGTGATACCTTATGCATGACCATGTCACCAATTTCAAATTCTAAATCTTTTTTTCTAATGTTCGCGTAGCTCTTTTGCCGATTCTATGCAGTTTTCAACCGTTGTTGAATTTGAATGATTTTCTCTGTGACAATCCGGAAATTTTCGACTAAATTTAAACTTAATCTTTATATGAGTTCGACATGATAAGCAAAGTCTGTAAGGTTGAGTCTAAAAAAAAAAAATTTGAACTGTTTCATATATTCAATTGACCTTTGACTGTTCTCGACGATTCACGAACAATTGTTTGTAATTATATATGTATATATATATATATATATATATATATATATATATATATATATATATATATATATATATATATATATATATATATATATATATATATGTAAGTATATATATAATTTAAAATAATAAAATATAAATTTTAAACACTAGAATTAAATATGTAAAAATAAGGTACAAAATAATTAAGTGTAATTTAAAATGAATTTATACATAATCATATATGATTTCCATGTATAATTATTATTATATGTGTTTTGTAGTAAAATTTATAAATAATAAATATTCAAGAAAATTTATTATATGATATATTACATTATGTTATATAATTAATAGTATATAATACAAGTTAAAATATAATTGTTATATTAATGTTATTACTTTCATTATCATTATAAATATTAATATTAATATTAATATCTGTATAATTAATAATATTATAGATATATGGAATTTGATACAAATGATTTGTCACATTATTATTAATATTATTATTATCATTGTTAATATCATTATTATTATAATTAGTAGTAAAGTTATAATTTTTAACTAATATGAATACTATTAGTATTATTATCTAATAATATTACCATCATCATTAAGAATTATTATTATTGGTTGAATATTATTATCATTATTATTAAAATTATCATTTTTATTAGTATTAATAATATCACATTATTATTTATCAATTATTATTACTAAATCGCTTATCCATAATAATATTGTTATTAGTAATGTTATTACTAGTATTATTTATAGTCTTAATATATTTATACTTGTTAATTTCCAAAAATTTCGAATTAGATACAGATATATATAAACAAATATATAAACACAAGTTATATATATAAATATAATATAAATATAATTATAAATAAATGATATAAATTAGGTAATTCGTACGAGTTTGTTAGGAATGGCCATCAAAACAGCTTTTCAATTTTGTTTCTATTTGTAAATGTATCCTATCGAAATCTATATCTGATTTTATCACGATCAAGCAGTATATTTTTTTCTATTTTTTTTTCTCCATTTTTGTCCCTGTCGCCAGTTTGTTACCAGTCGATGTCAATTGATCAGGTCATGTACTACCTCACATAGTCGAATACTATCCTTATATGATGCTACTTCCTCCTGCAATTGGAAAGAAAATAAAAACAGAAAAAAAAAACTAGATAAAAGCTCGACACCCCTGTACATTCACCTTTTCAACCAAAACTTGAATTCGAATCAATTTTCAAAAAGTAATAATGCAAAGTTGTTAGGAATCGTCCTCTCAAACTTCCTGTAAAGTATTAATTTCCAATTTCTCATATCGAAGTCAGATTGTTGAGTCAAAGTTTCAAATCAAAAAGTCAACACTTTTGTTCTTCATGAAATTCAAACTTGTTTTGACAATTCCAGATAAATTGATGGTTTGGAAATTTTCTAGGAGTGTTTTGAAATACAATTCGTATTATAAATTTTGTCCAAAACGTTTTAAAAATCAAAAACCAATTTTTTTTATTTCAGTCGCGAACTGCATAAGCTGTTTTCATTTTTTTTATTTTTATTTTTTATTTTATTTATTTAAAAACATCTTTTGCTAATTTATTAGTTGTTTACAAGTCTCAAAATGAAGCAACGAATTCGTTAATTTGGTTTTTGAGCTTAAATGGGTCGATTAGTCTAAGATTGAAGAAGATGAACATGAAATAGAAATGAGTTATATAAGTATGGGTCATAATATTAAACAGAAAAACTAGATGGAGCAGATGGTTAAGGGGTGTGTTGATTAGCGAGAGGTCTCGGGTTCGAACCCGGGCATGGGTGTTTATTTTTTAGGCTTATTTCATTAAGGTAGTTTTCTAATATTTTTATGTTATTATAATTATTATTATTATTACTAATTATTATCATTGTTATTATTAATATTGTTGTTATTAGATATTATTATTATTACAAGTATTATAGTTATTATTATTATTAATGCTAAGGTAGTAAGTATCATTCATTATTATCATTATGATTATAATTAAAATTGTAGTTAATATTAATATTATTAACATCATTAAAGAATATGATTTTACCATTTTATTTTTGTAAGAATAAGTATTATTATCACTATTATGATTATGATTATTATTATAATGAAAATAATAAAATTTATTATTATTATATCATTAATATCAACACTATGATTTTTAAGCAGATAAAAATTTTGTACATAAAATATACTTATTATATATACTATACTTATATTAAAATTTCACATAACTAAATATAGCAAACCTACTAAAATTAATTATATAAATACTTACAAATAACAAACTATCGATTTTTTTTTAATAATATTAAACAAGTATATATATAAATATATTAATATAACTACATAAATATTAACCATTTTGAATATATACACAAATTAAATATACATAAGATGTAAATTAAGGATATAATAAATAAATTGGTTCAGTTACGATCATATGTTTTAATATATATATATATATATATATATATATATATATATATATATATATATATATATATATATATATATATATATATATATATATATATATATATACAAATGATATAGGTTCGTGAATCCGAGGCCAACCCTACACTTGTTCAATGAAGACATATGTATTTTTACTACGAAATACAGTATTGTGAGTTATAGTCCCAATTTTTAAATCTAATATTTTTGGGATGAGAATACATGCAGTTTTATAAATGTTTTACAGAATAGACACAAGTACGTGAAACTACATTATATGGTTGAATTATTAAACGAATATGCCCCTTTTTAGTCTGGTAATCTAAGAATTAGGGAACAGACACCCTAATTGACGCGAATCCTAAAGATAGATCTATTGGGCCCAACAAGCCTCATCCAAAGTACCGGATGCTTTAGTACTTCAAATTTATCATGTCCGAAGGGAGTCCTGAAATGATAGGGATATTCTATATGCATCTTGTTAAGGTCGGTTACCAGGTGTTCACCATATGAATGATTTTTATCTCTATGCAGTTTGCGAAATGCCTGATATGAGAATGATGTTTATGAAATATGAAAATCTTGTGGTCTATTAAAATATGGAAATGATTGATTACGATAAACCTATGAACTCACCAACCTTTTGGTTGACACTTGAAAGCATATTTATTCTCAGGTATTAAAGAAATCTTCCGCTGTGCATTAGCTCATTTTAAGGATATTACTTGGAGTCATTCATGGCATATTTCAAAAGACGTTGCATTCGAGTCGTTGAGTTCATCAAGATTATTATTAAGTCAATTACAGTTGGATGTATTATGAAATAGTATGCATGCCGTCAACTTTTGATGTAGTAATGAAATCCATGGTAATGTTTTCCCATTTCCATTTCGGGATTTCAGGTTGTTGAAGTAGACCTGGTGCCTTCTGATGTTCAGCTTTTACTTTAGATCAAGTCAAACATTCTCCTTCGTATGTAGCAATACCAGCTTTCATACCCGGCCACCAAAAATATTTCTTGAGATCTTGGTACATCTTTCCCGCTCCAGGATGAATTGAATATCTGGTTTTATGTACTTCCCTATGTACCATTTCTCACGCATCTCCAAACTTTGGTACCCAAATTCTTTCAGCCCTATACCGGGTTCCGTCTTCCCGAATATTAAGATGTTTCTCCGATCGTTTGGGTATTTCATTCTTCAAATTCCCTTCTTTCAAAACTCCTTGTTGCACCTCCTTTATTCGAGTAGTAAGGTTAGTACGAATAATTTTATTCATAGCTTTTACTCGAATAGGTTCTCTGTCCTTTCTACTCAAGGCGTCGGCTACCACATTTTCCTTCCCCGGGTGGTAACGAATCTCAAAGTCGTAATCATTTAATAGCTCAATCCACCTATGTTGCCTCATGTTCAGTTGTTTTTGATCAAATATATGTTGGAGACTTTTGTGGTCGGTATATATGGTACATTTGACCCCATATAAGTAATGTCTCCATATCTTTAATGCAAAAACAACAGCGACTAATTCCAAATCGTGAGTGGTATAATTCTGCTCATGAATATTCAATTGTCTAGACGTATAAGCAATTACCTTCTTTCGTTGCATTAATAGACAACCAAGACCTTGCTTTGAAGCGTCACAATATATCACAAAATCATCATTTCCTTCAGGCAATGATAATATAGGTGTCGTAGTTAGCTTTTTCTTCAACAATTGAAACGCTTTCTCTTGCTCATCCTTCCATTCAAATTTCTTCTCTTTATGCGTTAATGCAATCAAGGGTTTTGCTATTTTAGAAAAATCTTAGATGAATCTTCTATAGTAACCAGCCAATCCTAAAAATTAGCGTATATGTTTCAGAGTTTTTGGGGTTTCCCAGTTTTCGACAGTTTTAATTTTTTGACGGATCAACCTGAATACCTTCTTTGTTCACTACGTGACTGAGGAATTGAACTTCTTTCAACCAAAATGCACACTTTGAAAACTTAGCGTACAATTTTTCCTTCCTCAATAATTCTAGCACTTTTCTCAAATGTTCTCCATGCTCTTGATCATTTTTGAGTAAATAAGTATGTCATCGATGAAAGCAATGACAAACTTGTCAAGATTTGGTCCACACACTCGGTTCATAAGGTCCATGAACACAGCTGTTGCTTTAGTTAATCTAAACGGCATAACCATAAACTCATAATGACCGTAACGCGTTCTAAATGTAGTCTTTGGAATATCATCCTCCTTCACCCGCATTTGATGATACCCAGAACGTAAATCAATCTTCGAATAAACTGACGAGCCTTGTAGTTGATCAAATAAGTCATCGATTCTCGGTAGTAGATAACGGTTCTTGATGGTAAGTTTGTTCAACTCTCGATAGTCGATACATAACGTGAATGTATCATCCTTCTTTTTGACAAACAACACCGGAGCTCCCCACGGTGATGTACTTGGTCGAATGAAACCACGCTCTAAAAGTTCTTGTAATTGGCTTTGTAATTCCTTCATCTCGCTGGGTGCAAGTCTGTAAGGAGCACGAGCTATTGGTGCAGCTCCTGGTACAAGATCTATTTGAAATTCAATGGATAGGTGTCGAGGTAGTCCCGGTAATATTTTTAGAAATACGTCGGGAAATTCTTTTGCAACGGGAACATCATTGATGTTCTTTTATTCAGGATTGATTTTCTCGATGTGTGCTAGCACTGCAAAGCAACCTTTTCTTATTAGCTTTTGCGCCTTCAGGTTACTAATAAGATTTAACTTTGCGTTGCTCTTTTCTCCGTACACCATTATGGAATTCTCTTCTCGCGCATAATGCGAATCGCATTTTTGTAACATAGGACCTCTGCTGGTATCAAATTAATCTTAAACGTTTCACCAACCAGTTTAATTTCTCGATTCCGACATATTTTATCTGTTGTGATTAATTTACCGTTTGCTAATTTGAGTAAAAATTTATTATCCAAAGGCGTTAATGGATAATTTAATTTGGCACAAAAATCTATACTCATATAGCTTCTATCCGCACCCGAATCAAATAAAATATAAGCAGGTTTATCGTCAATAAGAAACGTACTCGTAACAAGCTCCGGGTCTTCCTGCGCTTCTACCGCATTAATGCTGAAGACTCTTCCTCGGCCTTGACCAATATTATTCCCTTGGTTTGGACACATACTTTTGTAATGGCCCTTCTTCCCGCATCCGAAAAAAGTAATGTTGGCATTTTCTGTTCCTTTAACCCCTGGTCCGTAACATTTTGCCGCACTATGCCCCATTCTATTACACTTGGTACATGATACCGAACAGTAAGTAGTCGGATGGTACCCTTCACACCTTTTGCACGGAATTTTCTGGTTTTTGTTGCCATTGTTGTTATTGAAATGGTTGTTGTTGCGATTGTTATTGTTGTTGGGATGGTGGTTGTAGTTGTTGTTGTTGTTGGGATGGTTGTTGTAGTGTTTGTTGTTGCGAAAAATAGTGTAATTTTGGTTGTGATTGTTGAAGCGATAGTTACTGTTGTTATGTTGGTGACCCTTGTCACTGTTTTCTTCCCATTTTCTCTTGACTTGTTTCAAGTTGGCCTCTTCGGCCGCCTGCTCTTTAATTCTTCCCTCAATCTGATTTATGAGTTTGTGAGCCATTTGACTTGCCTTTTGTATGGAGGTGGGCTCGTTTGAACTCACATCCTCCTGAATCCTTTCTGGTAACCCTTTTACAAACGCGTCGATATGCTCTTTTTCATCTTCGAACACTCTTGGACACAAAAGGCACAACTCTGTGAATCGTCGTTCGTATGTGGTAATATCGAATCCTTGTGTTCGTAATTCTCTAAGCTCTGCCTTGAGCTTATTGACCTCGTTTCTGGGACGGTACTGCTCATTCATCATGTGTTTGAATGCTGACCACGGTAGCGCGTAAGCAGCATCTTGTCCCACCTGCTCGAGATAGGAGTTCCACCATGTTAACGCAGTACCTATGAAGGTATGCGTAGCATACTTTACTCTGTCTGCTTCAGCACATTTACTTATAGCAAACACTGATTCGACCTTCTCAGTCCATCATTTTAGTCCGATTGGTCCTTCGGTTCCATCGAACTCAAGAGGTTTACAGGCAGTAAATTCCTTGTAGGAGCATCGTAAACAATTTCTTGTGGAGTTAGTTCCGTTGCTCAATTTAGAGTTATTGTTGTTTTGCATTGCAGCCTGTACTGCGGCTATGTTTGCTGCAAGGAAAACACGAATGTCTTCCTCGCTCATGTTCATGTTGTGTCAAGTAGTCGGTGCCATTTCCTTCAGAAATAGCCAAAAGAGTTTAGTTAATCATATAGAATATTAGGAGTAGTCAATAGTATTTCGTAGTATAATATGAACTTATTTATAAAAGTTTTTTCTTCATATTAGCGTTTTATAATTCAAATTCGGGTAGTACCTACCCGTTAAGTTCATACTTAGTAGCTAATGTACAAATCAACTACTACAATTCTATCATGATAAACTGATAATAATATTTCGCGTTCAAATTTTAATACAATATTTTATAAACGTACAATACCGCTATTTTACATACAGCTTGAAATATAGCAAATAATAACTTTGATACAAAGCAGCTGTGAAGACAATTCTAGTTAAACGCAAATTGTTCAGTAAAGGCAATAAAGACATGTAATTCATAGGACCAGAAACAAGTCGTGCATTTGGGTTTTACTAATACTATTTCCCATCCTTGGTCATGTGGAAAATAACCGTTGTGGTCGTTGACAAGGCAGCACGTTGTAACGTCATCAAAAGGACGGGGGTTACGAAATATCCAACAGTTCCGTAACAACTTAAAAACCTTATTTCTTACCTCAACTACTGAATCCGTCACCGTGGAAATGTTTTATTAAGTAGTTGCAACCCGATGTTCTTTTTCTCAATTTGATGAGAGGCGAACATCACTAACCCGTAAACGTAACATGCTTCTTTGAGTTGCATGTTTGAAGTCCTTTCTAAAGAATGAAGTCCAATATTGGGATATAGGGAATCAAAATAGGCCCTCAACCCGAAGCGAGGGTTTCCCGCACACATAGCCTCAAAGAAAACACGAGCCAACTTAGGGTGTCCCCAGTGTGAGATACACCACCTATCGAAGGAAAGCCTTCTATAAATCAAGGGATGCCTGGAACGTCTTTCAAATGTCCTACAAACTAATTTTGCCATAAAGAATTGAGCCGATGAATTCTGACAAACTCTAGACAAGATCTCATCAATCATATCCCGTGGTAGGTCTTCTAAAATATTCGGTTGTCTATCCTTAACGTCTATTTTGTGTTTTTATACTGTAAAATAGACGAAGATTAGATTCGTAACAGATAATTAACAAACACTACAAGCAATTTTTACATATAACATAAAAGTACAAGCACACTTCAATACATATATTACATGACATGATAAAAGTAAAGGATTATAACTCTTTATTCAGACTCACTTGTTTCTTCCTCCTCGGACTCGGTTCGTTTTGCTAGTTTCCTAGGGATAAATGGTTGACCCGTACTAATACGAGCAGTCCTTTTCAGAACTGGTCTAGAAAAATTCGGTGGCTTAGATGTTCCCGGACTATAGTTAAAGTTTAAGAAATATGGATGTTTACGGTATATTCCATCAGGGTACTTCATGTTAACATATAGTTCATCGGGTTTAGGGTCAGGTTTCTCTATTTTGATAGCTTTTCCCTTATTGTTTTCTTTTGCTTTATTAAATTGGGCCAGGGTAATTTCTATTACTTCATCGAAATCCTCATCGGGATCCAATTCATCAGAAAATTGGTAATCTTCCCAATATTTTTCCTCCTCAGCGGAGACACCACAAACCATTTTTAATTTTGGTCAATTGGTTGAAGATTTTCTTTTATTTAACGGTTTTTCTGTGACCTTTATTATTTCTTCCTCCGGATCTTCTTCTTCTGGTTCTTCTTCTTCTTCTTCTTCTTCTTCTTCCGGTTCCTCTTCTTCCGGTTCCTCTTCTTCCAGTTCTTCTTCTTCTTCCGGTTCTTCTTCTTCTTCTTCCGGAATTTGTGAATCTTCTCAAAATACATTCGACTCTTCATTGTTATTAGGTGAGTCAATGGGATTGGTACTGGAAGTAGACATCTATCACACATTAACTAACACATTAGTAATATTCCACATAATATTTACACATAAAAATATATAGTTTCCAACAAAAAGTGTTAAGCAATCGTTTTTTTTTAAGTAAACACGGTCGAAGTCCAGACTCACTAATGCATCCTAACAAACTCGATAAGACACACTAATGAAAATTTCTGGTTCTCTAAGACCAACGCTCGGATACCAACTGAAATTCCCCTTTCATATCGATTATAAACGTTTCATATTAATTGGTTTCGTTGTGAGGTTTTGACCTCTATATGAGACATTTTTCAAAGACTGCATTCGATTTTTAAAACAAACCATAACCTTTATTTTATCGACAAAGGTTTAAAGGACATAACCTAGATTATCAAGTAATGAGAATCTAAAATATAACGCTCACACACAACCATTACATAGCGGTTTACAAATAATAATATGTTACAACAAAGTAAGTTCTCGAATGCAGTTTTTAAACAATATAATACAAGCATGCTGACTCCAAATCTTGTCCTTAATTTAGCATGCAACAGCGGAAGCTCTTAATAATCACCTGAGAATAAACATGCTTAAAACGTCAACAAAAATGTTGGTGAGTTATAGGTTTAACCTATATATTTATCAAATCGTAATAATAGACCACAAGATTTCATTTTCATTTTCATATACATCCATCTCATATCAGGCATTTCGCAAACTGCATAGAGATAAAAATCATTCATATGGTGAACACCTGGTAACCGACATTAACAAAATGCATCTAGAATATCCTCATCATTCCGGGACTCTCATCGAACATGGTAAAATCGAAATACTAAATCATCCGTAACCCGAATGGGGTTTGTTAGGCCCAATAGATCTATCTTTAGGATTCGCATCAATTAGGGTTTCTGTTCCCTAATTCTTAGATTACCAGACTAAAAGCGTTATATTCGATTCGATAATCCGACCATAGAATGTAGTTTCACGTACTTGTGTCTATTTTGTAAAACATTTATAAATCTGCATGTATTCTCATCCCAAAAATATTAGATTTTAAAAGTGGGACTATAACTCACTTTCACAGATTTTCAATTCGTCGAAAAATAAGACTTGGCCACGGGTCGATTCACGAACCTATAACAAATATATATATACATATCAAAGTATGATCGAAATATATTCACAACATATTTTATTACGTGTTGACGATTTGTTAAGTTAGTAGTCCAACGTTAGTAGTCCACAATTAGTAGTCCACAGTTACTAGTACATAAATAAATCAATATATCATATTATGCATATTATCTAGAATCAATCCATAACCCAGTATATACATGTCTCAGACTCGATCACAACCCATGGTATATATATTATTTTAGAATTAACCTCGACCCATTATATGCTAACTCGTGCATTACCGCGTATAGTGTCTTATGGGTTATTCAAAATAATATATATAGATGATGTCAATATGATATGTCAAAACATTGTATACGTGTCTATGGTCAATCAAGGTATATTATATATATAGAATATAGGATAAGTTAGTTAGCATATGGCTAGTATAGATTTGTTATAAAATTTTCGTAGCTAAACTAGTAATTCTATCCAATTTTGTTTTACCCATAATTTCTTCATTTTAAATCCGTTTTGAGTGAATCAAAAGGCTAAGGTTTCGTATCGATCCATAATTTATTAATATAAACAGAAAAAGTATAGGTTTATTGTCAGAAATACAGGTTACAAGTCATTTGTGAAAGAGATAGTCATTTCTGTCGAAAGAACGACATCTTGATGACCATTTTGAAAAACATACTTCCACTTTGAGTTTAACCATGATTTTTGGATATAGTTTCATGTTCATAAGATATATCATTTTCTCAGAAGAAAAAATTTTAAATCAAAGGTTATCATAGTTTTTAATTATCCAACCCAAAACAGCCCCCGGTTTAACTACGACGACGTACGTCCGGTTTTACGTTGTTCTTCGCGTTTTCAACTTTTAAATCATTAAGTTAGCATATCATATAGATATAAAACATGTATTTAGTTGATTTTAAAAGTTGAGTTAGAAGGATTAAATTTGTTTGCGAACAAGTTTAGAATTAACCAAACTATGTTCTAGTGATTACAAGTTATAATCTTCGAATAATATAGTTATATATATATATATATATATATATATATATATATATATATATATATATATATATATATATATATATATATATATATATATATATATATATATATATATATATATATATATATATATATATATATATATATATATATATATATGAATCGAACAAGGTTATGAACACCATTACTACCTCAAGAATAGTAGGTAAACCTACTGGAAATGATCAAAAAATAACTTGAGCTTCAAAGGATCTTTGATGGCTTGGAAGTTCTTGAAGTAGAATCATGACACGAAAACAAATTCAACTAAGATTACTACTTGAATTAAGATAGTTATAGTTATAGAAATCGAATCAAAGTTTGAATATGAATATTACCTTGAATAGGAAAGATAACCTACGGTAAATAACAAAGGTTTCTTGATCTTAGATGATTACTTGGAATGGATTTGAAAGCTTCGAAGTAATCTTGCAAACTTGAAAGTGTTATTGAAGTGTTCTTGAGTAGTTGTTTTGTAGTTGATTTATGTTGGGATTTTTGAGCTAGATTGATGTAAATTTTGATGAAGATGATGAAGAACACTTAGAACATCATCATAGAACTAGAGAGAGATCAAATAGATGAAATAAAATTGAGAAATGAAAGTGTATGTGTGTGTGATCAATTTCGTGAGTATGCATGTGTATATATGCAAGTTGTAGTTTGATTTTTAGTGTAATAATTCAAGCTAGTTGCCAAATGTTTGGTTCCACATGTCACTTAATCATTTAGGGCTGCTAAGGAGCAGATTTTTATTGGTATAGATCAATAGTAAATACATCTAAAAGCTGCGTACAATACGAGTACAACTACTGTATGCATACGAGTAGAATTGTTGATGAAAACGAATGGGAATGTAAATGTAATCATTTTTGTTAAGTAGAAGTATTTTGATACATGTAATTAAGCCTTTCAAAAGTGTACTAATACATCTTATTACAATACATATACATACATACATATATATATATATATATATATATATATATATATATATATATATATATATATATATATATATATATATATATATATATATATATATATATATATATATATATATATATATATATATATATATATATATATATATTAGAATCCGAGCTATTCTGCTGTTTATATGCCCATCTAGGGTAAGGATACCTTAGATTGGTTCTAGTAGCATCGGGACTTTTTGGAATTGATAAAATTATAAAAGTGAGGGTGAGATCTTGTAACCTGTTTCCGGCATTTTTACCGTATGGGCAAAGACGTCATCGTTCTCAGCAGCTTCATTGATCCAATCTTCCTGTTGTGCAACTATTGTTTCTAAGAGATTCCATGCTCAGTCTGCTGTTCGTCACATGAAATTGCCTTGCGAGGCCATGTCTAGGAGTGACTTATCATCCTTGGTCAAACCATTGTAAAGCATGCAGATTATGTTTGCCCCACTTAACGAATGATTCAGACATCTTTTAAGCATAACCTTGACTCTATTCCATGCTAGACACAATGAATTGTTTTCTTTTTGAGAAAAGTTTGTGATGTCATTTCTTAAACGAGTTTGCAGGGTAGGTGGATAAAATTTGTTTAAAAACTTTGTAGCCAATTCCTCCCATGAATGTATTGAATTCGATTTAAGTTCATCAAATCATGTTAAAGAGCATGTAGACAAAGAATATTGAAAAAGATGAAGTTTCAGAATGTTTTTATCATTTTCTTCCTTCATAAAAGAGTCAAGTAGACTGATAAATTTATTTAGGTGAAAGTTTGGATCGTCAGTCAAAAATCCTTAAAATTTACAGATCACACTGACCAGGGTGTTTTGTTGTTCCATTTTTTAGGTTTTCTATTTAAAAGAGTTAAATGTAACTTTTAGAAAATATTAATTGACTAAAAGGATCGATAATTTAATTAAAACATCTATTCTTGAAATTCGATCGCTAACCTTATCAGATATTCTAACTGATAGGACCTCTTACAGATTACTTCATACCTAAGTAGCCAGATCAGCTACGGAGAGGCAGGATCCTTTTGGTTCTAATATATTTGGAGACTGTTCGAAAAGTCCAATAACCAAGTCCGTGAATAATTGTCTTTCTTAGACACCACCAAACAATACTTCTATCTGTTTAAAATCTTTCTCAATCGAAATATTCAATCCCAGGCAGCGGCGCCAAAAACTTGTTATCACTAAGATATGACCGAAACGGACGGTTTTATTTATGTGGTGTCGTTAGGCAGCAAGGCGTCAGAATCATCTAATCAAGAGAGAGAATAGTGGTTTATTATTTATATTTTGACGGGCCTAAATTTACTTTTAACTTTCTAAATTAGAAGGTGTAAGTTAACCTAGGGTCGTACTTTTGAATGGTTTAACGAATTGAAGATCAAGTGGATAATTGTCTTTGGATTAAATTACCTAGAAAAAGGATAGTAGTTGGTTTTAAGCTAATGGTCCTAATTGAGGAAAAGTAAAGGTGGTGGAAGGATATCCAGAGTATGCAGATCAGGGAAATATTGACCAAGATATTAGTTTAGGCTAGGGAAAGGTAATTATGTTAATGTTAAGGCTAGGATTAGAATGGTGTAGATCTGGTTGGATGAGCCAATTACACAGACCTACTTATCTCTAGACTTTCGGACTTCTCATTGAGTAGTGAAAAGTATGTCACTTAGTTGTATAATTAAAAGGTAACTATACCTCGGAGGTTATCCTCAGTAAAGCACTAGGTTTATTAGTGATTTGAGTTCTAATCCTAACCCTCATTATCAGTTTAGATAACTGAATAACAATGTGCCGTGTTGATTGAACACTGATCACAAACGGAAGGAGTCCGTCGGGTCAAGTTGACAAAACCTTAAATGAAAACTAACAACTATTTCATCATGCTAATAAGATCATGCCAATCTAAACATTATACAGCATTACAATTGATATACTAAAAGTAAAGCATATAGAAACCTAATAGATACCTAAACAGTTGATATGACTTAATCATACGGCAACAATCAAACAAGAACATGCAATAGGTTTGGGTCATACAGTCAAGGCACTAATTAGATCTTAACAACTCCTAAGAGGTCTCTTTGGAACAGTCAATAGGCATACTAGGTCATTCATATCTCAATTCCTAAGTTCCGTGTCCTAAAAGCGCATTAGATGCCTCTCGGGAACTCCGGTATCGAATTCATAGAATTTACAGATACAGTATAACCAGGGGTCTTAATCCTATGAAGTAGATAAGTTCATATAGGTGGCAAAGTCTTGATCACAACCTAGGTTGGTCAATCCTTAAGATGCTAGCGTACAAATCTATCGGAATCACAAGTTCAGCATAACAATGGTAACCGTACTAATTTAACATAACTACGCTAACCTAAACTTCTATCATGGAAACATACAGATTAATTAAGCTAACATGGTAATATCGGAATGCATTATTAAAAATTAATAATAACAATACATGTTTAATTAATATGACAAGAGTTTCGAATAAAAACCTGGAAAGGCTGAAGAAATCTTCCCGAGATCGCAGGGACTCGCCAGGATATTCTCCGAAAAATAAAAGCTAAGCTAGCTACTACTAAAACTAACTAAAAAACTTGAAAATCTAAATTGAACTATAATTTGAGTGTGTGTTAAAATGAATGCAAAAAGCTCCTTAAATAAGCTTAAAATTTTCCTGCATACGGCTGGCAGGCCGTATGACCAGGCTAGCCGTTTTGTGTGACTGTTTGCCAAGGCTGGATGGCAGGCCATTTTACATACTGGCAGCCCATATGGCAAGCCATATAGCCTGCCCTGGTCTGCTGTGTTTCCTGGATCGTAACTTGATTTCATTGGTCGTAACTTGTCTTTCACCGTTTTCGCTCTAGATTCTTCGTTTTAGCTCCGTTTTACTTGATTCTTTTTGCATTGCCTTTGTAATCACTTAATCTACAAAATTAACCAAAAAAGCATTTATTTTTCCGATAAAGTTTGGAATTTTATGGTTTTAGGGCTCAATATCGGGGGTAAAACGTGACTTTTTGGCCGATATCAGTTGCTAGTGCCTTAACCGAAGCGAGTTCATTACTAGTTTTGATATTAGCGACATAAGATGATCTAGAAACATCCATCTCTTGGTGCCAATTATATGAATGTGTAGCGGTTTCGGATATGATGTTATAGGCTTCATTCGATGTCTTCTTCATGAGAGAACCACCTGCAGCAATGTCAATTTCCTTCCTCGTAGGCACATTACCACCCTTATAGTAAATCTGAACCTTTTGGAAATTGTTCAACCCGTGTTGAGGAAAATTTCTTAACAATATACCGAATCGTTTCCAACCATCATAAAGTGTATCATTCGACCTTTGAACAAAGTGATTGATGTCACTTTATACTTTGCAGCCTTTGAAGTAGGAAAGAATCACTGTAAGAACCTATCTACCATAACTGTCCAACTATAAATCTCACCCTCAGGTAACGACTCCAACCAATCTTTGGCATCATCCTTCAAAGACCACGGGAAGACCCTCAAGTAAATAACAGTATCTTCAACTTCTCTGATTTTAAACAAGTTACAGATGCTCTTGAAAGCACAGAGATGCTCGTGAGCATCTTCCTTTGGTGTACCCCTGAACTGGCACTGATGAGTAATCATGTTAAGAATCTTCCACTTGACTTCGAAATCAGCCGTAAAAACTGGTTGTGTAATAGCATGCCCATTACCAGCCCTCGTGAATTTCATCATAGACTCCATAGTTTGACCTTGAGCTGGTTCACTATCTTCTCTTCTTTCTTGATATGTTCAAAATTCAAAATATAAAAAGGTTAAGCTGCAAAATCTTCAATGATTTCTTGCTCTTCTTTAGCTTTGCTGCGTGTATGGTAAACTCTAGACAGTTCTAGAGTTATGAGTACCTAACCTACGATCACAACACAACAAAACCCACGCGTAAACCTAAAAGTAACTTTTGCAAGAATTAAATTCTTACAAAAAGATCGAATAACTAAAAGTATGCTTAAACTCCTAATGTAGAACCACTCCCCGGCAGTGGCGCCAAAACTTTGATATATGAAATCGTACTCTAAAATAACTAGCTAAAAACTTAATAATTATCACACAATATCAGGCAACTAAAACCCGATTGTAAGCAAATTGACCAGTTCGTTCCACAGAGAGCAGTGTTCAAGATTTAAACAACTACTAACTATTCTAGAAATTGGGGGGGATTTTGATTTGAATTTAAGTAAAGTAAAAACAGTAGCAAAGTAATTAAATGAATTAACCAGATAAGGAGAAGCAATGTTCACTTTAATGCTCAAAAAATGACTAGGATTGTTTTTTAAGGATGTGCAGTGTCCAAAGAACGTGCAAGAAGTTCCAACAAAGAAGACCCAAGATGATGGGTTTCAGGTAGTATCTAATAAAAATAAGGGTGGATTACTGGACCCGCGTAAGTCTAATGGACATAAGGTTTTTATTGTGGGAAAAAATAAACCGAAGATGGTGTATAGGCAAGTAACGAAAGGGACTGTTGAAAAACAAGTGAAAAATGAGATTGGTACATGTAAAAGTCATGCTCAAAACAATGAAAAATTTGTTTACAAGACCCATTTACTGCTCTTGCTGATATTGACGATGGTAATGAAAAAGAAAAAATTCTAAATTTGTGGGTTTAATAGATGAGGAAAGTGATGTGGAGGAGGTTAAAGAAACTCAAGTACCTGGAGGTGATAAGTTGAACATATCTACTCCCGGAGCGAAGCTTTTCGATAATTAGTTTTTTTTACATTGAACATACGGGGTTTGAACCGCATCCCCAAACAAATGATGTTCGGGAGGTAAATATGGAAAATAAAATATGTATTTGTTCGATTTTGGAATCCCATGTAAATATTGTGAATCTTAGGCGCATATGTAGCTTGGTTTTTCCTAAATGTTTATGGTCTTCAAAAAATATTGTATGTAATTGATATGTGAAATCGTACTCTAAAATAACTAGCTAAAAACTACCCAATTATCACACAATATTAGGCAACTAAAAACCAATCGTTCAGTAACTAGTAAGCAAATTGACGAGTTCGTTCCACCAGAGAGCAGTGTTCAAGATTTAAAAAACTAATAATTATTCTAAGAATTGTGGGGGGATTTTGATTTGAATTTAAGTAAAGTAAAAACATTAGCAAAGTAATTAAACGAATTAACCAGATAAGGAGAAGCAGTGTCCACTTTAATGCTCAACAAATAACTAGGATTGTTCTTTAATTAAAAAGATTTATTTAAGGTCTAGGTAATTACTTCATATCGGTCTCACGTAATCAATGAACCAAAGGCATAATGAATTCAATTTACTCACATAAATTATCATTCAGAGGTCCAAATTACCATGTAAAATTAATATAGACTTTCTCTTGGTTAAACTCACGTAAAACGTAGACTAATGGGATCACTCGAAAAAGCCTACACGATTGTGTTATCACAATATCAATTTAATTACAATTGCACTCACATACATTTGTCTAGATCTAAAAGATGGATTACAAGCTATAAATATTGATAAACTCACATAAACCAAATTCATTAACATGTATAATTAAGTAAACGATATATAGATGAACACAACAATGGATCTTGCGAGAAAGCACGAATAATTTAACATAAAACCTTAATAAATTAAAAGATAGAACAATCTCAATTCATAAATCTTACATCAAAGTGAACACAAATATATTTAGCCTAACATGATAGCAGAAAGAATAATTAAACGATTGGAACAATTAGTATTCATCATAAAATCACTAAAATAATGAAGAACTGGGGTACCAATGATTAATGACTGATCCAATCTTCAACCTTGTTGTTATGATCTTCAAAATCGGTGACGAGTGGCTCATAAACCTTCAAAAATGACCCTCCTGGCCTTAGAATTTGTAAAACAATCGATACCCTAAAGTTAGGGTTAAATGGGGTATTTATAAGGCCAAAATTCGGAATCCTGACCCACCTCGCATCACGACCGTGATCCACCAATCGTGACCGCGATCACCTTTGAAAAATACCCATCGCAACTACGATCCTGCTATGGCGACCGCGATGGCTAGCTGCTAGAAAACTATTAGATTTCTGTTGACCTATCGCGAGGGCAATCTCCCCCATCATGACCGTGATGGGGTCCTGAGCTGAAATTTGATCTTTTTACTCGTATTTTGCTATGTCTCAAGTTCGTTTTATGTTGAAACTTGTAGAAACCAACCGAAAGCTAATAATAAGACTTTAAAAGCATGAAATTTCATTTTCTTTATAATCACGAACTAAGTCTTTAATTTTCACCACTTTATAACCAAAAAGAACCCGATATCGCGAGTGAATATATGTATAAATGAGCCGATATCAGTGATAATGGCACTCCTATAACTGTGGGATGAGATCTGTGGATTGTTAATGTTATGAATATTTGAGTTATGAACCAGGTAATGCATTGTCAAATCAGCACGATAAATAATGACTTGAATATTATTATCTCATTTGTGTATACAACATGTAAATATACTCCACGTCGTAGTCTATGGGGTGAATTGACAATGCACCACAGTTTTGTTGGCAGTCACCCATGGTGATTATAGGGGATTTTAACACTTCGCTCAGTATAGATGAATCATTAGTTGGTAGCTCTCGGGTCACTATTGCATGAGGGAATTTAGAGATTAGGTGGATGCAATCCATATTTCTGATGTAAACCAAACACGGTTGAGACTTACTTAGAATCAAAGCTCCCTCACATCAGCAGGCATGTTAAATAAATAGATAGAGTGATGGTTAATGAACATTTTTTGAATATGTATACGAATGCGTATGCTATATTTCAACCATACCGTATCTCTGATCACAGCGCTGCGATTTTGAAGATTCCCACAATGGAAGTTACAGCTCCTAAACCATTTTAGTTTAGTAATTATCTTGTTCATTGAGATAATTTCTGGAGCATAGTGATAGAAGGTTGGATAGTATCGGGTCATAAAATGTATCATATTGTTAAAAAGTTGAAAGCTTTAAAGAAGCCAATCCAGAAACTTATGTGGGAAAAAGGGAATGTTCACTTATGAGTTAAACATCTCTGAGCTCAGATGGATGATTACCAAGTAATTCTGGACTCAGATCCTTCAACAAATCAGGCTTGTGAAAATGCGATTAAGACCTTAAAATAATTTAATACCCCACATCTGGAAGAAGAAAGATTCTTCAAGAAAAAACGAAAGTGGAATGGCTACGTGTGGCAGATAGTAATACGGAATACTTTCATAAAGTGGTTAAAAGAAGTTAAACAGATCGAACAATCTGATTGAAGGAAGGGATGTTTCGAATATGTTTGTCGATCAATATGAACAATTCCTTAGGTCTAACTCTTGGAGACCAAAACACACATGCATTTACACATCAAAAGTAATCAAAAAAAACTGCATTTTCTCCTCCCATTTCTGCTGCCAAAACCGTGGGGTTTAAGGGGATTCAAAGGGTTCTTAATTTGGTTTTTGGAAGCTAAATTCAAGTGTCAATAAATCCTAACCAAAGCTAGGGTGTTGGTGCACAAGTTTGGGGTATAACAACTTGAGGTTTCACACTTTTGGAGCTCCATTCATCATCATCATCTTCATCATTTACTAGCAAGCTTGGAGTAGGTATAATCTCTTTACTTGCTTGTAGTTTGTAAGTATATATCACAACTTGATCCTAATTGGGATTTAACTTTAATTGGTTAAAGTTTAACAAGTCTAAAATTGATAATTAACATGCTTCCGCTTTCTTAATTCTTAAAATGGTTTAAGTATATTATGAACTTGTTAAATCCCAACAATGGTATCTAGAGCCGAAGTTGTTGAAATATGCTTCGAGATGGTTATTAAACCCACTATAATTTTGCATTCTATGAACATGCATGAAGTAGAATGTAAAATTTTCGGTTTTGGGTGGTTGTCATTTTGGCCAAAATCACTTGTGATTCTGCATTCTGTACTGCCAATCACTTGTGATTCTGTACTACCAATCACTTGTGATTCTGTGTTGCCGATCACTTGTGATTCTGTATTGCCAATCACTTGTGATTCTGTGTTGCAGATCACTTGTGATTCTGTGTTTCCAATCACTTGTGATTCTGTATTACCTATCACTTATGTTGATGATGTTCACAATCTAAGCCTTGACCTTGTGTTTGGTTGCATGCATGGTTGATTGATATTTATTCAATTGGTTTGTAATAATATTTATTCATTTGGCATGTAATAATTCATTTGGTTATGTAATTTATTTTATATTTGGTATGTAAAATAGATTAGGTTGTAATTTCATTTTTTAGACAAAATGTATTAGGATATATTTTGTAAAATGATGAAGAATGATGAAGACTTGAAGAACACATGAAGAAGCATTTGGATGCAAGGTTAAGTGGGAGATTTGAAATCTCCTACTTTATGTAATTACCCCTTATCCGGTGGCATTTGTTTTCGGCTAAACAAATGTCTACCAAAATGGCTTGATTGTGAACATATTTGTTTTGCATGCATGGTTGTTTATTGTATGATTGTGGATTGTATGTTTGTATGCTACAAGTTAATCACACAAGTTAACAACAAGCAAAATGGAAATTTAATTGGTTAAATTATACATTAATTAACGACATGCAAAACGACAATTTAAATGGTTAAATTAAAAACGGCTAAAAGGACATTAATAATCGGTTATTAAGAAAATGATAAGGATCATATAAAATGGTTTATAGACATGAAATTGGCTTTTCATAATGAACTATACACCAAATGCATGTTGGTGTATGGCAAATGTTTTCTTAAACTAGAATTTATGAAAACTTAAAATCCCTTAACTAAAACAAGGTAAACAAGTTAAACGCCATCCTTTTGTGGAAACACTTAGACATATTAGGAATCTCTTGATGGGATAAAGGTCACCTAACCGTCATGAGTGAACTAATATGAATAAGGTACACTTCGCATACATGTGGGATAAAGGTCACCTAACCACTTGTATGTTAAGTCTACATGTTTACACAGGTAGGACGACTTGATTTAGGAATCATGAACTTAGGGTCACCGAAGCATGAGGAACAAATAGGCGTTGATGGGATAAATATGCCATGCAAAAGGATTGCATGATCCCATAACTTAGAAGTTGCAAAAGGATTGCAATTGTCACATAAATGACTACCTAGCTAAATCAAATAACGGGATAAAGGTCACCTAACCGAAATTTGATTTACCGTTGGATTCTAAGATTTAATAAAACAATTAAAAATAAAAGGGTATTGTTTATTAAATTTAAAATCGATACTTAAAAGGACTTTGTTAAATTTTGTAGATGGCCGCAAATAACAACAACATGCAAAATGCACCACTTAACCTAAACAACCTATCATTAAGGTCTCTCCTCGAGAAAGACAAACTCAACCATACGAACTTTATGGATTGGTTCCGTAATCTTAGGATTGTCCTCAAACTTGAGGACAAAGCGTATGTGTTGGAGGACCCTATTCCCGACCAACCGGATGAGGAAGATATAGAGGGCATGGCTTATTATGACAAGTATTGCGCCGATTCGGTGCAAGTCGCTTGTCTAATGCTTGGGACTATGATACCCGAACTCCAAAAGGATTTCGAACATCATAGTGCATATGACATGATTACGCAATTGAAGGAGATGTTCCTTCAACAAGCACGTGTCGAGCGCTTCGAAACGGTTCGAGCGCTACATGCATGTCGTATGGATGACACCCAATCTGTCTCCTCTTATGTCCTCAAAATGAAGAGCCTTATTGATCGTGCTAACCGTCTTAACCTAAACATATCAAATGAGTTAGCCACCGATCTTATCCTTAATTCCCTTTCAAAAAGGTTTGATCAATTTGTAATTAATTACAATATGAATGGGATGGATAAGAGCATAGGTGAGCTTCACGGTATGCTTAGAACGGCGGAAACTAGCATGGGTAAAAGGGCTTTACCCGTGTTAGCAATCGATCAAGGTGGGTCCAAAGGTAACACCTCTAAGCCAAAGGTGGCTAAGAGAAAAGGACCCGCCTATCAAGGCAAAGGGAAGAGGAAGATGGTTACCCCAACCATCAACAAGGCCAAGAAGCAAAAGGTCACCGAGAAGGCAAACCCCAAGGAAGACCCATGTTTCGGTTGCGGTGAGATGGGTCATTGGAAACGAAACTGTCCGGTCTACCTTAAGGAGTTGAAGGACAAGAGGGATGCAGGGCAAACCTCAGGTAATATATATATGGTATATATAGAGCTAAGTATTACTTCTTCTAATACATGGGTATTAGACACTGGATGTGGAACTCATATTTGCAATTCTTTGCAGGGGTTCAAAAGAAGTGATCATAAGGCGGGAACATCAAGTCTCTATATGGGCAATGGTGCAAAGGTGCATGTTAAAGCTCAAGGAGATTTTATTTTGAAGCTTCCAAGTGGATTGGAACTTATTTTAGAAAATGTTTTGTATGCTCCGGATTTGTGTAGAAACATTATTTCTATTTCTCGCTTAAAACAATGTGGTTACGTTGTTAATTTTATTGATGATGATATTCATGTTTCTAAAGATAATGTATTCTATTTCAAGGCTTCGCCTTCAAATGGAATTTATGAATTGGTTCATGATGACACATCATCTAGTAGCTCAATGTACCATACAAGCACCAAGAAACTCAAAAGGGATTTGAGTGATTCCTACTTATGGCATTGTCGCCTTGGTCACATAAACAAGAACCGAATACATACACTTCAAAAGAATGGACTTTTGAAATCAAATGAAATGGATTCGTTTGAAGTATGTGAATCTTGTTTACAAGGCAAGATGACTAAAGCACCTTTCAAAGGGACCTATGAAAGGGCTAAAGATTTATTGGGATTAATACATTCGGATGTATGTGGACCCTTTAAACCCATGACTAGGAAAGGTGAAAGATACTTTGTTACTTTCATTGATGACTTTAGTCGTTTCGGATATGTCTACTTATTAAGACACAAGGACGAAACGTTTGAAGCATTCAAAGAATATCAAAACGAAGTACAAAATCAACTCAATAAGACAATTAAGGTACTACGTACCGATAGAGGAGGTGAATACCTAAGCGATGCCTTCCAAGATCATCTTAGGAGTTGTGGGATTATCTCACAACTTACTCCACCCGGAACACCCCAACTTAATGGAGTTTCCGAAAGGAGGAACCGAACCCTAATGGATATGGTTCGATCTATGATGGCAAGAAGCTCGCTGCCTCTATCATTTTGGGGTTATTGTCTAAGCTCTGCGGCTCGTATTTTAAATATGGCCCCAACCAAGAAGGTGGAACGAACTCCTCATGAGATGTGGTTTGGAAAACCTCCTTCTCTTTCATACTTGAAAGTATGGGGATGTGAAGCTTATCCTAAGCGTTATGTAGCAAATAAGCTACATGCTCGATCCACAAAGTGTATCTTCATAGGATATCCCAAAGATGACATGGGATATTACTTCTATGATCCATCTGAGCAAACCGTAATTGTTGCTCGGAAAGCGGAATTCCTTGAAACCAAATTCCTTATGGAAGGTGATGGTGAAAGGAAGATAGATCTTGTAGAGGTACAAGATCAAGCCGATGATACACAATTGGTTGGCACTAGTACTCAACATGAGGATGTTGAAAATGATCAAGTGGATGATCAAGGTACACAATACGTTCGAAGATCTAGTAGGATTAGTAATCCTCCCGAGAGATATGGGTTTCTCGTGGAAGGTTGCTATACGGTTGATTTGGATGAACCGACAAACTACAAAGATGCTTTATCAAGAATTGATAAAGATAAATGGCAGGAAGCCATGAACGCCGAGATGCAATCCATGTATGAAAACCAAGTGTGGGAACTTGTTGAGCAACCTCCTAGCTCTAAGCTAGTTGATTGCAAGTGGCTTTTCAAGAAGAAAACCGACATACATGGAAACTTGGATACATATAAAGCTAGACTTGTAGCAAAAGGTTTCACTCAAACTCAAGGGGTTGATTATGATGAAACTTTCTCGCCAGTGGCAATGCTAAAGTCTATTAGGATATTATTTGCCATTGCTGCTCACTATGACTATGAAATATGGCAAATGGATGTCAAAACCGCTTTCCTAAATGGATATCTTATGGAAGATGTCTATATGGTTCAGCCTGAAGGTTTTGTTGATCCAAAATATCCTAAAAGGGTATGCAAGTTAAAGAAGTCAATCTACGGATTGAAACAAGCATCTAGAATGTGGAATCATCGCTTTAATGAAGAGGCAAATAAATTTGGCTTCATTAAAAATGGTGATGAAGCTTGTGTGTACAAGAAGGCTAGTGGGAGCTCTATAATGTTCCTTGTGCTATATGTGGATGATATATTATTATTTTGGAATGATATTACCACAATGCAAGGAGTCAAAACTTGGCTAAAGAGTTGCTTCTCCATTAAGGATCTTGGAGACGCACAATATATATTGGGGATAGGGATCTATAGGAATAGATCCAAGAGATTGATAGGTTTAAGTCAAAGTACATACATTGATAAAATCTTGAAAAGGTTCAAGATGGAAAACTCTAAGAAAGGTTTGGTACCTATTCAAAGAGGAACCATTCTCAATTCATCTCAGTGTCCTACCACGAAAGATGAACAAGAGAGAATGAAGAAAGTCCCATACGCATCTGCTATTGGGTCTATCATGTATGCGATGATATGTACTAGACCGGATGTGTCATGCGCTCTAAGCTTGACAAGTAGATACCAGAATAACCCAGGAAACAGTCATTGGATTGCTGTTAAAAGTATATTGAAATACCTTAGGAGAACTAAGGATATGTTTCTAATATATGGGTCTGGTGAGGAGGAACTTGCCGTAAAAGGTTACGTGGACGCGAGTTTCCAAACTGATCGAGATGACTCTCGATCACAATCCGGTTATGTCTTCATGTTAAATGGTGGTGCGGTCTCTTGGAAGAGTTCGAAACAGGAGGTTGTTGCGTTATCCACTACAGAGTCGGAGTACATTGCCGCCTCACTGGCAGCTCAGGAAGCTGCATGGATGAAGAAATTCATCGACGACTTAGGAGTGGTCCCTTCCATTCAGGACCCTCTTGAGATCTTTTGTGACAACGAGGGTGCGATTGCTCAAATCAAGGAACCTCGTGCTCATCAAAAGACTCGTCACATTGAGTGGAGATTCAACTACATCAGGGATGAGGTTGAAAAGGGAAAGATATGTATTCACAAAGTTCACACAGATCATAATGTTGCGGATCCACTCACGAAGCTTTTACATGGGCCAAAACATGAGGGACATGTTTGTGCGTTAGGGCTTCGATATTCTAGTGATTGGAATTGATCTACTTTATGTATTGTAATGGAACGAATTAGTTCAAACTCATTAATATAATTATGGTATTAATTTAATTATGAGTCATGTTCCAATTTTGCATATTTTATCCATGAATAAACTATTATTCTAAATTCCGTAGTCGATCACATTTGTGGGAACAAGTGTGAGGTTTAGACTATTATGAACTCGGATTGGTATATATTCATAGGTTGAATGTGGGGCAAGGTTGCAACCAAGGTTCATAGATATTTGTGGGAAACAAATATTGGAAGACCCGCTCTCAAGAATTACTGTATAGAGCCTTTGTGGTTGATCACATGTAATCTTGAGTAAAGGCGAATATCATTGTATCCTCTGACCTGAGATACATATTGGGTTCGGATATTCACCAAGTACTGTGCCTTGATTCTTTCCTTCGCTATTCTGAAACATGGTAGTACATAAGGAAGAACTCAGGTATATTACAAAGTGTATATCTAGGACGTATGTAGTCAAGATGGAATTTGTCCCTCTTATTCGTTGAGAGTCAGATGTCTAAGGCCTGAAAAGTTAAATCTATAAGAGAGTGATCACTCTGTATCTCTTGGATTTAACATGACATCTAGGACGAAAGGAAATAATGAAAGATTCACCTAATCATATTCGAGATGGGAACTCGAAAGGGATGATGTTATTGAATGGCACAAAGTCATAACATATTAGGGGTGATGGACGGTGTGTTAGGCTGTATCCATCACTTGCATTAATTCCTTATGTTTCTCGTGCAAGTGGGAGATTGAAGGTATTTCGTATGCCCGAGAGACATATTAAATTAATGTGGCTGACGTGTTATGATCCAAGTCGGGTCATACCCAATAACAAACTTACCGACACCTTATTTGTATTTGATTTTAACGATTGGTTCATTGATCAAATACGCGACACTTGAACTTTAAGAAAAATGGTTTTCTTAAATATTATTTGATGTGTATTATATAAATTATGGAATAATTTATATATTATGGATTTAATTATTTATTGGTTAAATAATTAATTTATTTATGTTACATTTTTATATATAAATTGGTTTTATATAATAAAATGTATATAATAAATGGAAGTTTTATAAAATGTGTTTTATAAAATCTAATTTTATAAAACAAACCATTTTATTTAAAAGAATTGGAAGTGGCATGGGAGTATGGAGTAAGCATGCTCTTTTGACTTGTCTTTTACCATGTTACTTCCATTCTAAATGCATATTAACCAAGGCTCTCTTGGAGACCAAAACACACATGCATTTACACATCAAAAGTAATCAAAAAAAACTGCATTTTCTCCTCCCATTTCTGCTGCCAAAACCGTGGGGTTTAAGGGGATTCAAAGGGTTCTTAATTTGGTTTTTGGAAGCTAAATTCAAGTGTCAATAAATCCTAACCAAAGCTAGGGTGTTGGTGCACAAGTTTGGGGTATAACAACTTGAGGTTTCACACTTTTGGAGCTCCATTCATCATCATCATCTTCATCATTTACTAGCAAGCTTGGAGTAGGTATAATCTCTTTACTTGCTTGTAGTTTGTAAGTATATATCACAACTTGATCCTAATTGGGATTTAACTTTAATTGGTTAAAGTTTAACAAGTCTAAAATTGATAATTAACATGCTTCCGCTTTCTTAATTCTTAAAATGGTTTAAGTATATTATGAACTTGTTAAATCCCAACACTAACCACCCTTTCAAAATAATTTCAGACCCTAAAAAATTGTTCACAAATAAGCATTCTCCTGAAGTTCCTGTTTTGATGATAAAACTAATTACGAATAGGGAAGTCAAGCAAGCCATATTTGGTATTTGTGAAGATAAGTCCCCAGGTCCAGATGGTTATACATCGTTATTATTCAAATACACGTAGGATATAGTTGGTTCAAAGATAACGGAATATGTAAACGATTTCTTCTATAATGGCGAGTAAGGTGAATGACTTTAAATCAATTTCCTGTTGTAATGTAATCTATAGGTGTATAAGTAAAATTATCACATCGAGAATCAAAGAGGTATTGGATAGCATTGTAAGTGAAAATCAATTTGCCTTTATCTCGGGTAGGCGAATATCTGATAACATTTTTACTACTTAGGAAATCATGCGAAATTATTATTTGAATAATCGAACTCCTAGGTGTGCATTCAAGGTTAATAATTCAAAAGGCATATGACACGGTGGACTAAAATTTTATGGAAGTAGGTCTTAAATTTTTTGGGTTTCATAAACCTATGATCATGTTCATTATGAAATGTGTCCCTTCGACATCTTTCTCTAGCAACATAAATGGTAATATGCATGGATTTTTCATAGGTAAACAAGGGATATGTCAAGGTGACTCAATGTCTCTGTATCTATTTATCTTGGTTATGGAGGCTCTTACTCTTCTCTTGAAGATGAATATTCATAATTCATTGGGATGCCAGTATCATTCTAGGTGCGCCAAACAGCAAATAATTAGTGTATGTTTTTCCTATTATCTTTTTATCTTCTTTCGTACTAGTAAGGTATCGGTAAAGGTTATTTCAGATGCATTGGGAGTGTTCAAAAAATGTTCAAGATTGGTACCTAGCATTACAAAGAGTACGACCTTCTTTTGTAATGTGTTTAATTGTGTCAAAAATGTCAACTTGATGTTGCTACCATTCGATGAGGGTGTCCTTCCATTCAAAAATCTGGGAGTACCATTGATCTCATCTAGATTGATATCACGAGACTGTAATATTCTTGTTAATAAAGTCATGGCAAAAATTGAAGATTGGAAGAATAAATCACTATCTTTTGAAGGAAGGATCCAACTGATTGTTTCAGTTTTATCTTCAATGCAGGTATATTGGTCTTCAGTTTTTATTTTGCCGGATAAAATAATTAATGAGATCGAAAAGTTGTTGAGAGGTTTCCTTTGGTGCCAAAGGCTTATGAAATGAGGTTAATCTAAAGTAAAGTGGGTCGATGTTTGTTTTCCTAAACATGAGGGAGGGATTGGAATAAAGAGTTTAAAATCCTAGAATATTGCCCTTATGTCGAATCACGTATGGTGTATAATCACGAGTAAGCAGTCTATGTGAGTGAAGTGGATTCACACTTATCGTCTTAGATCGAGAAATTTTTGATATATTCCTGTTGCAGTTGGATCAAGTGGGGAATGAATAAAAGCGATATCCATTCGTGAAATAATCAAGAATTACATTGTTCACACATGATTGGTGATGGTAGGAATACATCGACTTAGTTCGATGCTTGGTGTGACTATGACCCTATGATCAACGTTATATCACGTAATGAGATATCTCGAGCGAGATTTGATGACAGATATACGGTTTCAATGCTCTTTAATTCAGATGGTTGGAGATGGCCAGATTCATGGATGTTTAGGCTGTTATTGCTTCCAAATGTCCCTTCTTTGCAACTTGGTAAATCTGATGTAGTAAAGTGGAAGGATCAAGATGGCAATATGCATGATTTTTCAGTTCGCATAGCATGGGATCAATTCGTCCTCGATCTGAAAGGGTGTCATGGTATTCGGTGGCGTGGTATTCGACTGGTATTCTTCAAAACTATTCTATTGTTTGGCTACTAATAAAGAATATACTAAAGACTCAAGATCAATTTAGAGCTAGGGATACAAATGCTAATGGAGAGAGTAACCGTGTAGTTTGTCCATTCAGCAATTGTGAGCCTGACTCACTAGCCCATCTTTTTTTTTACCTGCTCATTTCCAAAACAGGTGTAGAGGAAGGCGAAAGAGTTAAATCCATTGCGGATTCAAAGGAAAGTTTGCATCAAGTTGTTTTTGATCTAGCTCCAGTGGCTCATCAAAATGTCGCTAGAATTATAGTTAAAAAATTGGTTTTTACAACAACCGTATACTTCATTTGGCAGGAGCGAAATGCGAGTTGATTTCTGGGAAAAATCATATAGAGGAGATGCTGGTTTAAGTAATCTATTCGAAAATAAGACTAAAACTTATGTGGATCAAGTTCAAGGAGTCAGTGCACGTCAATCGTATAAAACAACAATGGCAGATCGCTAGAAGTGTTGGCGGAGCATATCTATTGTTGCTAAGGATTATAGTCCTCTGTGGTTGTGTCTAGCTTTTGTTAGATTTGGGAATTTTGGTTTGTACTTGGACTATAGAGCTCTTCTATAGTCATTGAACTCATTGTAAAATTCTTTCGTTATTAATCTAATTTGCCGGGTGAATTCCCTTTACTCAAAAAAGGAAAAGGAAAAACATTGATTTTTTCTTAGAGCATATTACTTGTAATAATTCTTTTTCTTCTTTAGTATATATATTTTGGAGAAGGCTCTCAAATGATAAATAATTGTTATTTTATGAGTTAGTTTTTATTATCTAAACCCTTCATTTTTTAATTACGTTATCTTTTTGAATTTGAATTACTATCACTTTATATTTGTTTTTTGAACAGCAGTACGGGATCATCCAGGGGGCTTAACAACTCACACGTTCATCTTTCGTAGTTGCATAAACTGTCCCCAACTTTTACCCAGGAGGAAACTGATGTGTGCAGAGGTGTATACGAAATAGTTATATTTTTATTTCGAAATACTATTAAATACGATACAATTTTACACAAGTTATTTATTTATTTATAGAGTGGATATACCTAAACCTTGCTACAACACTTATAGGCAGTGTACCTAATCGTACAGTAGTGTAGTTTTTAGTAAGTCTGGTTCGTCCACAGGGAACTAGCTGTCATAACCCGTCCTTAACCATAAGAACGTGTTAGATAACGTATGATTTCATAGCGAGGTATTGACCTCTATATGCGACATTTTTAAAAGAACAACTGCATATATTTTACATTACAAACCATAATTCTTATTTTTGAAACAAGCTTTAGACAATAAAAAGATGATTATCGTTTAGCGATAATCTTAGACTTACAAACTTTACATATGATGATAACAACACGATTTCTAGCATATTTTACAATACAAATCCTCGGATATGCAGTTTTGTTTTTGACACAAATATGAGTACGCAAGATCCTGCTTAAATTCAACATGTTGCAGCGGAAGCTTTTAGTTATCACCTGAGAATAGACATGTTTAAAACGTCAACATAAAGTTGGTGAGATATAGGTTTAATGCCGGCAGCGGTATAAATATAGACCACAAGATTTCATATATAAACATTTTAATAAAAATATTCTAAGTGGTTGAGCACTTGGTAACCATACTTAACATTTAATCACGTCGCATATTCCCTTTATTATGAAATCTTACTACACCGTACCAAGTGTAGTCACGAAACGAAGTACTGTGCAACCGTTGAATACTGGTCGTCCAGTCCGGTTGGGGTTGTCAGGCCCGATAGATCTATCAACAGGATTCGCATTTACAATACCGCTGTAAATAATAGTTACCAAGCTACAGGGAAGTATGCCAGTGGTACAACTCAACGTAGAATATATTTTTCAGTTACTTGTGTCCATAACGTAAAACATAAAATACATGTATTCTCATCCCGAAATACTTAGAGTTTAAAAGTGGGACTATATACTCACTTTTGTCTTGAAGATATGTAATTTCGACTTGGTCTCCGATTGATATCACGAACCTATCCATATATAATATATCAATACCTTTTCTTTTTAAAACAATCGTCACATATATATACTTATTATACTTTTAATACTTTTAATAATTTCTTAGTCCGTAGTTAGCAGTCCGATGTTAGTAATTCAATTTTAATGGTTCATTTTTAGGTGTTTAATAAACCCCCAATGAAATAAATAAAAACCCCCATCGTATATGTATTGGTCGAGATTAATCTTGACCCACGGTACCGGTGTTGTCAAATGACGTGTTGCGTACATAAAGTACCGGTGTTGTCAAATGACGTGTTGCGTACAATCATGGGATCTTATGATTAATCTTCTCGTATTGTTTACGGGTGATCCTGAACCATATAAAATTAAATTATGAGTACATATATATAAAATATCATGTTATTTTAAAAAGATGTGATTTATTTAATTTTCTCCAATTATTTTCGTAGCTAAACTAGTCTTAGATATCCGATCTCGTTTTGGTCATAGTTTCTTCGTTACAACTCCGTTTTCGTTGATTCAACTTGCCACTTCCTTGGATCGAGTCCCTCTTTAAGACTATGAACTGTAAATACCTTAGTTTGTATTCGAAATCACAGGTCATAGGTCAAAATTTAGTGAAACTTATGAAGTTAATCATTTTCCATCATGTAAACAACCTTAAATGATTATTTTTCTAAAAATACTTATACTTTGAGTTAAATCATGAAATTTTTATGTGTTATCATATTCATAGTAAAAATCATTTTTCCAGAAAATAAACCTCCAATTCAAAGTTTAAGATGGCTTTTAATTATCCAACCCAAAACAGCCCCCGGTTGCACTCCGACGTCGTAAATTCAGTTTTTAAGGTGTTCTTTGAAAAACCAAGTTATACCTTGTTAAATTAGCATATATTTATGATATATTACAGGTCTTGAAGTATTTTAAAAGTTAAGTGAGAAGGATCTATTTAGTTTGCAAACAAGTTTGAAAACATTCAAACTATGTTCTTGTTGTTAAAATTTTATACCACAAAATAAGATAGCTATATATATATGAATCGAATAAGGTTATGAACAAAGTTACTACCTCAAGTTACTTGGACAAGATTGCTGTAAAAGAGAAGTAAAAATCTAGAACCAAAAGAGTGATGGAGTTGGATGAAAGATTGGAAGTAAACTTGTGTTCTTGAAAGGATTCTTGAAGTGTTTTTGTAAGGTTTTTCTTATGGTGTTTAAGTGATGTTTTTATGGCTAGATCTTCATGGATACTAGCTGAATGGTTATGGAGTTTCTTAAGAGTGTGTTTTTGGTTAAAGAAATGAGGTAATAAAATTTGAAAATGGAAGATGTATTTAAGGCCATAAAAACATGATTAATGGAAAAACATGGACAAAATTTCATGTTGTATTTTTATGTAATTAGTCATACTAAACATCAAAAGTAGTTACCTTATACATAAGGCATGAACAAGAGAGTTACCTTATACATAAGGCATGAACAAGGGCTGGTTGGTGGTGATTTGATGTGTATATACCAATAGTAAATACGTATAGAAGCTAGGTATGATACGAGTACATATACTCTAGATATACGTATAGAAAATCTTGTGAAAAATGGAATGAGAATTCAAATATAGCTATCTTTTGTGAATATACTTATATTGTTTTATGTATTTAAGTCTTTAAAAGTGATTAAATACATTACATATACGATATATGTATAAACATTATATGTTATAAGTATTTATGTCAAATAACGTTACGTATGGTTATCGTTTTGAAAACTTAAGTTAGTAGTTTCAAAATATACTTATAACTTATTGTTATTAATACAAAATGAGATATTAAAACATCCTTAGATCATGTTAAATATGTATATATACATATATATACACAAACGTATAATTATCATATGTTATATAGTTCGTGATATCATCGGTCAAACTAGACGGTCAAACGTTGTGTAAAACTCATTTCAAAAACATAAGTCTCAACAATTTGGATTGCTTATCATGTTGGTAAGGTTTAATTTATGTAAATATTAATCTTATAAGTATAGAACGATCGAAAAAGTGCGGGTCATTACAGTACCTACCCGTTAAATAAATTTCGTCCCGAAATTTTAAAATTGTACCTATTTTGCGTCATCGAGAAACAAGTGTGGATACTTTTGTTTCATCTGATCCTCTCATTCCCAAGTAAACTCGGGACCCCTTCGAGCATTCCAACGAACTTTAACGATCGGTATGTTGCTCTGCTTGAGCTGTTTAACTTCACGGTCCATGATTTCGATTGGTTCTTCGACGAATTGTAGTTTCTCGTCGACATGGATTTCTTCAAGAGGAATGGTGAAATCTTCCTTTGCAAGACACTTCTTAAGGTTTGAGACGTGAAAGGTATTATGTACTCCGGCGAGTTGTTGCGGTAACTCGAGTCGATAAGCTACCGGTCCAATGCGTTCGATGATCTTGAACGGGCCTACATACCTTGGGTTTAGTTTACCCCTTTTTCCAAAACGTATTACACCTTTCCAAGGTGACACCTTTAACATAACCATGTCACCGATCTGAAACTCTAATGGTTTCCTTCGAACATCGGCGTAGCTCTTTTGGCGACTACGGGCTGTTTTCAATCTCTCCTTGATTTGTATTATCTTCTCAGTCGTTTCGTGTATGATCTCGGGACCAGTTAATTGTCGATCTCCTACTTCATTCCAACAAATAGGAGATCTACACTTCCTTCCGTACAATGCTTCGAATGGCGCAGCTTTAATGCTCGCATGATAACTATTATTATACGAGAATTCTGCTAATGGTAGATATTTATCCCATCCGTTTCCAAAATCGATCACACATGCCCTGAGCATGTCTTCAAGAGTCTGAATTGTTCTTTCACTCTGCCCGTCGGTTTGCGGATGATATGCGGTGCTCATATCCAAACGAGTTCCTAGTGCCTCCTGTAGTGATTGCCAGAACTTTGAGGTAAATCTACTATCACGATCAGATATAATGGAAATAGGTATTCCATGCCTTGAAACTATTTCCTTTATATATAATCGTAATAATTTCTCCATTCTATCTGTTTCCTTTATAGGCAAGAAATGTGCAGATTTGGTAAGACGATCAACAATTACCCAAATGGTGTCGTATCCCCAGGCAGTCTTTGGTAACTTCGTGATGAAATCCATGGTAATACCGTCCCATTTCCATTCTGGAATTTCTAGTTGTTGAAGTAACCCTGACGGCTTCTGGTGTTCTGCTTTGACTTTGGAACAAGTTAAACACTCCCCAACATATGTTGCAACGTCTGTCTTTAAATTAGGCCACCAATAATGTGTCTTAAGATCTTGGTACATCTTTCCAACTCCAGGATGTATCGAATATCTTGTCTTATGTGCCTCGTTCAATATCAACTTCCTTAATCCACCCAACTTTGGTACCCAAATACGATTTGCAAAATATCGAATTCCATCTTCCCGCATAACGAGTTGCTTATCATACTTCTTCATTATTTCATTTCCTATATTTTCTTTAGTAAGTGCTTCTCGTTGAACTTCTTTGATTTGTGAGTTGAGATTCATGCGAATTTTTATGTTCATCGCTCGTACTCGAATTGGTTCTCGTTCCTTTCTGCTTAGAGCGTCGGCCACCACGTTCGCTTTCCCGGGATGATAACGAATTTCACAATCATAGTCATTTATTAACTCAACCCACCTACGTTGCCTCATGTTCAGCTGTTTTTGATCGAAAATATGTTGAAGGCTTTTATGATCAGTAAACACAGTGCATTTAACCCCATACAAGTAGTGTCTCCATATCTTCAATGCAAACACGACTGCTCCCAGTTCTAGATCATGCGTCGTATAATTCCGCTCGTGAATCTTTAATTGTCGGGATGCGTATGCAATAACTTTCTTCCGTTGCATAAGAACGCAACCAAAACCTTGTCGCGAAGCGTCACAATATATTTCAAAATCATCGTTCCCTTCTGGTAACGATAAAATAGGCGCCGTAGTTAACTTTTTCTTCAGTAATTGAAATGCACTCTCCTGCTCAGAGGTCCATTCATATTTCTTCCCTTTTTGCGTTAACGCTGTCAACGGCTTAGCTATTCGGGAAAAATCTTGAATAAACCTTCTATAATAACCGGCTAAACCCAAAAATTGGCGTATCTGCGTTGGTGTCTTAGGAGTCTCCCATTTTTCAATGGCTTCAATTTTTGCTGGATCAACCTGAATTCCTTTGCTACTAACAACGTGGCCAAGAAATTGCACTTCTTTCAACCAGAAAGCACATTTAGAAAATTTAGCATATAGCTGTTCTTTTCTCAACAACTCTAATATCAACCTTAAATGCTGTTCATGCTCTTGCTCACTCTTGGAATAGATAAGAATATCATCAATGAAAACGATAACAAACTTATCTAAATATGGACTACAAACTCGATTCATGAGGTCCATGAATACAGCTGGCGCATTCGTCAATCCAAACGGCATGACCAAAAATTCGTAATGACCATAACGTGTCCGAAAAGCAGTTTTCGAAATGTCCTCTTCTTTGACACGTAATTGATGATAACCCGATCTTAGGTCGATTTTCGAATAAACACATGATCCTTGCAGTTGATCAAATAAGTCATCAATTCTCAGTAGTGGATACCGATTCTTGATAGTTAACTTATTTAATTCACGATAATCTATACACATCCTAAAAGATCCATCTTTCTTCTTAACAAACAAAATTGGAGCTCCCCACGGTGAAGTGCTTGGTCGTATGAATCCACGGTCTAGTAATTCTTTTAACTGACTTTGAAGTTCTTTTAATTCAGACGGTGCAAGTCTATATGGAGCACGAGCCACTGGTGCAGCTCCTGGTACTAAATCTATTTGAAATTCTACAGATCTAAATGGAGGTAATCCCGGCAACTCTTCCGGAAAAACTTCAGGAAAATCTCTTGCCACAGGCACATCGTTGATGCACTTCTCTTTTTCTTTCTTTTCGACTTTATTAACATGTGCTAGAATAGCATAACATCCCTTTTCTAAACACTTCCTGGCTTTCAAACAGCTAATGAGTTTTAGCTTTGAATTACCCTTCTCTCCATAAATCATCACCGGCATTTTATCCTTACTAGGAATGCGAATTGCCTTCTTGGCACACACAACTTCAGCTCCTACTTTGGACATCCAGTCCATGCCGACTATTACATCAAAACTTCCTAATTCTACGGGTATTAAGTCAATTTTAAACGTTTCTCCGGCTAAATTTATTTCACAATCACGGCAAATTTTATCGGCTTTAATTAGTTTACCATTAGCTAACTCAATCATGTACTTAGCATCTAGAGGTAATGATGAACAATTCAATTTAGCGTGAAAGTCTCTACACACGTAACTTCTATCAGCACCAGTATCAAATATAATAGATGCGGATAAGTTATTAATGGTAAACGTACCCGTAACAAGCTCCGGGTCTTCACACGCCTCTCTAGCATTAATAACAAATGCTCTCCCTCATGCAGGTCCGATATTCTTCTCTGGATTCGGGCACTGGCTCTTATAATGACCCTGTTTCCCACATCCATAACAAGTAACAGTAGCCAAACCAGTTCTATTTGCATTAGTGGCAGGAGTCTTGGTACCATTTGTATTTGTAACGAGAGCCCTACAATCTTCAGTAAGATGACCCTTTCGATTACATTTGTTGCATACCACATTACAGTAACCAGAGTGATGTTTGTGGCATCGGTTGCATAAAGGATTTTGTCCTTTGTAACCAAAGCCTGAACCACTACCCGCACCTTGCGTGGTTTCTTGTTTCTTAAAAGATTGTTGTTGATTACCTCGATCATAACTTCCATTCCACTTTCTTTTGTTACCTGATACCTTCACATCAGTATTGGATGCTTTCTTATCCAAGATGACCTGATCCATTAGCTCGTTTGCCATGGTTATAGCTTCATGAATTGTCTTAGGTTTCGATGCTGTAACATTTGCCTTGACCTTTTTGGGCAAACCATCTTTGTACATTTCAATCTTCCGTTCTTCGGTTGGAACCAATTCAGGACATAGCAAAACTAATTCCATGAATCGCTGATTGTAGTTGGTGATTTCAGTACCAACAACCTTCAGGCTTCGTAATTCATCTTCCAACTTCCTAACCTCGTTCCTTGGACAATACTCGTTGATTAACATTATTTTGAATTCTTCCCAAGGAGTATCATAAGCTACATCTCCTCCTACAGCCTTCACATAATTTTTCCACCACGTGAGTGAACTATCTTGTAAAGTGCACGATGCATACTTGGTCATGTCCTTTTCAACACAACCACTTATTTTAAACACAGTCTCCATCTTTTCTATCCACCGGGTTAAACCGATCGGTCCTTCCGTTCCACTGAATGATGAGGGCTTGCAAGCTTGAAAAGTTTTGTAGGTACATCCTACATGAGGATTTGGGTTAACTGTAGCAGCTCTTGCAGCCTCGACCCATAACATTCTGTCGTTCACTCGCTGATTGATGAGTTCCTGGATTTCTTGTTCCGTCATTCGGTTCAATCGCGCCATAATCTTCAATAAGAAAAAAAATAATTATTCACATGGAATATTATAGATGTAGTATGTATTTACAGTACATCGTAGCTTATTAATAATATGAACCAGTTATTATTATAAAAGCCTTTTCTTCTTATTAGCATTTTATAATTATATCTAGGGTAGTACCTACCCGTTAAAGTTCATACTTAATAGCTTAGTACGAAAATCAATTACTACCACCCAAATAATACTTAACCATGGAAAATTATTGCATTTCACACTTCACTATTTTACATATGCTTATCTTACATAGAACATTAAGCAAACCACACTAATAATATTATACAAAACATTATATGATCCCATGGTTTAATACGGCAGCGCATCGTTTGGTCTATTTTCTAGGACGTTTAGGTTCAAAGAATCGCTTAACGCTTATCCTGGCTGTCTGCCTATATTTTGGCTGTGGGACTGAAGAACTGGATGCCGGGATAGAACGAATAGGAATAGTGGGAATAGGGGTGGTAGTGTCTAGTGGAGTTGGTGCCACATCATCCTTACTAAACTCGGGATTTGAATTTTCTAATTCATTAGCCTTTCGTTTCTTTCCTAGTTCGAACTTGTCTTTCGTAATTTCCTGTATTTCTTCCTCGGGTTCACTTTCCTCCTCGGGTTCACTTTCCTCCTCGGGTTCACTTTCCGGGTTCCCTATAGTTGGTTCATCCGGAATTTGTGAGTCTTCCCCAAAGATATCATTTTCGTCATCGGATAGGTTAATGACTGAAACGCCATCTGAAGATTCTGATTCGGAGTCGCTGAATGTGATAATAAGTTTCGAGCCCGACATCTATCACATAACAACTAACCCATTAGTACTACATAATATTTACATATAAATTTTAACCAACAATGATAAGCAATGGTTTTTAAATCAGACCCGGTCAAAGTCCAGACTTACTAATGTATCCTAACGACTTCTCGGTTAGACACACTAATGCAAACCTGGTTCGCTAAGACCACCGCTCTGATACCACATGTCATAACCCGTCCTTAACCATAAGAACGTGTTAGATAACGTATGATTTCATAGCGAGGTATTGACCTCTATATGCGACATTTTTAAAAGAACAACAGCATATATTTTACATTACAAACCATAATTCTTATTTTTGATACAAGCTTTAGACAATAAAAAGATGATTATCGTTTAGCGATAATCTTAGACTTACAAACTTTACATATGATGATAACAACACGATTTCTAGCATATTTTACAATACAAATCCTCGGATATGCAGTTTTGTTTTTGACACAAATATGAGTACGCAAGATCCTGCTTAAATTCAACATGTTGCAGCGGAAGCTTTTAGTTATCACCTGAGAATAGACATGTTTAAAACGTCAACATAAAGTTGGTGAGATATAGGTTTAATGCCGGCAGCGGTATAAATATAGACCACAAGATTTCATATATAAACATTTTAATAAAAATATTCTAAGTGGTTGAGCACTTGGTAACCATACTTAACATTTAATCACGTCGCATATTCCCTTTATTATGAAATCTTACTACACCGTACCAAGTGTAGTCACGAAACGAAGTACTGTGCAACCGTTGAATACTGGTCGTCCAGTCCGGTTGGGGTTGTCAGGCCCGATAGATCTATCAACAGGATTCGCGTTTACAATACCGCTGTAAATAATAGTTACCAAGCTACAGGGAAGTATGCCAGTGGTACAACTCAACGTAGAATATATTTTTCAGTTACTTGTGTCCATAACGTAAAACATAAAATACATGTATTCTCATCCCGAAATACTTAGAGTTTAAAAGTGGGACTATATACTCACTTTTGTCTTGAAGATATGTAATTTCGACTTGGTCTCCGATTGATATCACGAACCAATCCATATATAATATATCAAAACCTTTTCTTTTTAAAACAATCGTCACATATATATACTTATTATACTTTTAATAATTTCTTAGTCCGTAGTTAGCAGTCCGATGTTAGTAATTCAATTTTAATGGTTCATTTTTAGGTGTTTAATAAACCCCCAATGAAATAAATAAAAACCCCCATCGTATATGTATTGGTCGAGATTAATCTTGACCCACGGTACCGGTGTTGTCAAATGATGTGTTGCGTACATAAAGTACCGGTGTTGTCAAATGACGTGTTGCGTACAATCATGGGATCTTATGATTAATCTTCTCGTATTGTTTACGGGTGATCCTGAACCATATAAAATTAAATTATGAGTACATATATATAAAATATCATGTTATTTTAAAAAGATGTGATTTATTTAATTTTCTCCAATTATTTTCGTAGCTAAACTAGTCTTAGATATCCGATCTCGTTTTGGTCATAGTTTCTTCGTTACAACTCCGTTTTCGTTGATTCAACTTGCCACTTCCTTGGATCGAGTCCCTCTTTAAGACTATGAACTGTAAATACCTTAGTTTGTATTCAAAATCACAGGTCATAGGTCAAACTTTAGTGAAACTTATGAAGTTAATCATTTTCCATCATGTAAACAACCTTAAATGATTATTTTTCTAAAAATACTTATACTTTGAGTTAAATCATGAAATTTTTATGTGTTATCATATTCATAGTAAAAATCATTTTTCCAGAAAATAAACCTCCAATTCAAAGTTTAAGATGGTTTTTAATTATCCAACCCAAAACAGCCCCCGGTTGCACTCCGACGTCGTAAATTCAGTTTTTAAGGTGTTCTTTGAAAAACCAAGTTATACCTTGTTAAATTAGCATATATTTATGATATATTACAGGTCTTGAAGTATTTTAAAAGTTAAGTGAGAAGGATCTATTTAGTTTGCAAACAAGTTTGAAAACATTCAAACTATGTTCTTGTTGTTAAAATTTTATACCACAAAATAAGATAGCTATATATATATGAATCGAATAAGGTTATGAACAAAGTTACTACCTCAAGTTACTTGGACAAGATTGCTGTAAAAGAGAAGTACAAATCTAGAACCAAAAGAGTGATGGAGTTGGATGAAAGATTGGAAGTAAACTTGTGTTCTTGAAAGGATTCTTGAAGTGTTTTTGTAAGGTTTTTCTTATGGTGTTTAAGTGATATTTTTATGGCTAGATCTTCATGGATACTAGCTGAATGGTTATGGAGTTTCTTAAGAGTGTGTTTTTGGTTAAAGAAATAAGGTAATAAAATTTGAAAATGGAAGATGTATTTAAGGCCATAAAAACATGATTAATGGAAAAACATGGACAAAATTTCATGTTGTATTTTTATGTAATTAGTCATACTAAACATCAAAAGTAGTTACCTTATACATAAGGCATGAACAAGAGAGTTACCTTATACATAAGGCATGAACAAGGGCTGGTTGGTGGTGATTTGATGTGTATATACCAATAGTAAATATGTATAGAAGCTAGGTATGATACGAGTACATATACTCTAGATATACGTATAGAAAATCTTGTGAAAAATGGAATGAGAATTCAAATATAGCTATCTTTTGTGAATATACTTATATTGTTTTATGTATTTAATACTTTAAAAGTTATTAAATACATTACATATACGATATATGTATAAACATTATATGTTATAAGTATTTATGTCAAATAACGTTACGTATGGTTATCGTTTTGAAAACTTAAGTTAGTAGTTTCAAAATATACTTATAACTTATTGTTATTAATACAAAATGAGATATTAAAACATCCTTAGATCATGTTAAATATGTATATATACATATATATACACAAACGTATAATTATCATATGTTATATAGTTCGTGATATCATCGGTCAAACTAGACGGTCAAACGTTTTGTAAAACTCATTTCAAAAACATAAGTCTCAACAATTTGGATTGCTTATCATGTTGGTAAGGTTTAATTTATGTAAATATTAATCTTATAAGTATAGAACGATCGAAAAAGTGCGGGTCATTACACTAGCCAAGTTTAACGCTATATTTTTTAAAACTATATTTGTATATATATATATATATATATATATATATATATATATATATATATATATATATATATATATATATATATATATATATATATACAAGTAGTAGTATTATTATAAAAGGAGGTTTTTACCGTTTAGTGACCGGTTTGTTAATTTTAAAAACTTAAGTCGCAATTAAAACCTAATGTAAAATATTAAAAATAAATATAACTTAATTTTAAAGCGTAAAATAAATGACGATAATGAAATTGCGATAATTAAAAGTGCGATAAATAAAATGACGATAAATGAAATTGCGATAATTAAAAGTACGATAATTAAAAGTGCGATAAGATATAAGATAAAGGAATTATGCTTATTTAAACTTCCGTAATCATGATGTTCGACGTGTTGATTTTAGTTTATTACCATGGGTTAATTGTCCTTTGTCCTGGATTATTCGATATGTCCATCTGGTTTTTGTTCAAAACAGTTCATCAGTCATAAATATAAAGTGCGAGTGTCCTCGTCAAATTATTCTTATATCCGAAGTCAAATATTCCAACAAATTTGGGACTTAAACTGTAATAAGGTTTTAATACTTTATTATCAATTACACCAAGTGTCCTTGCATGTAATCCACCCATGTTTTAATGAGTCCATTGACTATTAATCCATTCCCGTGTCCGGTCAAATGAAAGATTATTAGTACTTATAAATATCCCGCCCATCGTGTCCGATCGAGTGTATGTGGTTAATTATAATTACGTCCAATTGTAAATCTTTATATTAAATTAACGAACTATCATTCAATTAAACAAATATAAAGCCCATTAATAGCCCATAGTCTAATTTCCAAAAGTGTCGGTCTTTTGTCCAAACCTCAATTATGGTCCAAAGCCCAATTACCCCGTCTTTAATATTTAGCCCAACATCACGATTACTTCGATTTAAATAAGCATAATAATAACTTAGCTACGAGACATTAATTTAAAAAGGTTGAACATAACTTACAATGAGTAATAATAGCGTAGCATTACACGGACAGAATTTCGACTTACACACTTACAACATTCGCCACTATAACCTTATTATTATTAAACTTAAATTAAATTTAAAATTATAAAATATAAATATATTTTTACGTATATAGAAAAGAAAGAAAAGGGGCAAGGAATCGATCAGAATGCGCGGCCTTTTATAGGCCCACGTTTCACTCTTGAGCTCCGCGAGTGCGGATGATTTCTTCATAAAAGCTCCGCGAGTGCGGAGGTCTGGAATCCAGCTCATAGATCATATTCAAAACGTGGGCTGCGTATAATTATAATATATAATAATATATATAATTAATTATATATTATATTATATTCTTGTGCATAGTTGACTTGTAATTTTTGGTCCGTTGCGTCGCACGCTGAAAGTTGGTTCATGTCTCGGTTCCGGATTTTCGAACGCCTTTTCGTACAATTTAATATCTTGTACTTTGTGTTTCACGGCTTGTACTCTTGTAATTTTTAGACGTTTCTCATCAATAATTTGAACCACTTGGATTGTACTTTGTACTTTTTAGCTTTTTGGTAATTTGCGTCTTCAAATCGTCGAATCTGTCTTTTGTCTTCACCTTTTATTATTTAAACGAATATAACTTGTAAATAGAACAACTGCAACTAAAAGCTTATCTTTCTTGAAGGATAATGCTATGAAATATATGTTCATTTTTAGCATTATCAAATATTCCCACACTTGAGCGTTGCTTGTCCTCAAGCAATATAGTCTTGAAATAAAAATACTAGAATCACTTCTTTATTCTTCACACTTTGTACATCAGTGATTTCTATACGGTGGTATGAACAATGGTAGTAACATTGTGGTTTAAAGTCCCACATAACTATAAAAATTTAGATCCTTTAAGGAAATTGGATCTTTATGAAAACATTTGTTCTTTTTGAAAATTCAATCTAGCTTTTACTCTAGATTAGTTTTTCGGAATAACCCTTTACCGGTGTTTGCGAAATATTTTTGTGGGTTTCAGATTTGAAAATTTTAGCTCAAAACTTGCGGTTTTTTGTCACCCACTTGCTAACCTTGTATTGAGAAAGCAACACGTCCAGTATACTTGCTCCGTATATTACCTTTCGGTAAACTACCGTCCGGTTGTAAAGGAAAGCGTTGAACAAGCAACTGTTAAGGCAATGTCCCGTGACATGCTTTTGATTATGGTCTATATCGTGTCGGATGCAATTACTATCCTTTGTAGGAGTAATAGTAAAGATCACCCTATAGTTTTTTGGTCTGGCACAAGGTCCTGTCTTCAACCATTCTATGCAACCATCGTTCTTACGGTTGACACCCGATTTGGTTCAGGTGACCTAATGAATTCTAGGTGAATTTCTAGGATTTTACGTTCAATGGTAATGAACGCATTGAAAATGGGTTTTCAGAAAACAAATCGGTTTGTAATTTTGATCAAAATATTTTCTCATTCAAGCTCGAGTTTAGATATCATCGAATTCCATGAGTTTGAATTCTCAATCTTTAAGGTCAATCTCAAGGATTAAGTAATATCAGTCTTAAAAGCTGATTTTTGATCTTTAAGGAGATTATCCTTTCTGAGGATCTGATTCATTAGTCTTATAAGGTAATTTGCATGGTGCCCCCCATTGTACGAGACAGATCCTCTCATTGTTAGGATAAGTCTAACCACTTGGCGACCCTGTTTGATGCTGAGGTCCGTGGATTTTCAGCTGATTTTCGAGAAAACTTTTCAAGGTTTTTCGTAGACTCTACAACTGGTCTGGATGACAACTTCCTGACCTAAATCAAGAAGCGCGTGTCTTTTTCTCGGAAGACTTTACTTCCTTTTAAATCAAGTGGCACATTTCTTTCAAATATATTATAAGAAATCGGGTAAAACTAATAAAATTGTCCAAAACAAAAGTATCTTCAATTATTTGTACAAAAATATGTGATATATGTTCTAAATAACTTGGTAAATTTTTCCCACACTTGGCTTTTATTTTCCTTTCTTTGTCTTTTTATTTTCCTCTATTCCATTTTAAATGAATTCAAGCGTTTTGAGTTGTTTCTCAATTTACGTCCTTTCCGAGGTAACAATAATTTCGGTGTTAACACCTAGTTTTATCGTTCATAAATATGTATAAACATAATTTTGAGTTCATTTAGTTGAAAATTTTGAAAAATTTTACTAGAATTGGGTAGTCAGTATATAAGACTAGGGCTGTTCTTTATTATCGGAGAGCACTAGATTCTAATACAACTATTGCGTTACTAGTATTTTTAATGGTAACCAAGTGTATAAGTCAAAAATTTTAAAAATCCGAAAGAATTTAACCCCTTCCCACACTTAAGATCTTGCAATGCCCTCATTTGTAAGAAATCAGTACAATTTAAATTATTGAGGGTGATTAGCGTAGAAAAATGATTAAATTTTACCAAAGTTTCCAAACATATTGGCGTTTGTTTGTTGAATGATAAATGGTGCACATCATTTGTTCATTCCTGCAGTTGTTATTTCACATATATTTTGCATCTTTTCGTCAAAATTAGTTGCTTTTGCTGAACTTAATGTCAGTCTTTGAAAATGCTCTGTTTTACCCTGTTTTGTACATGAGATAAACTACAAACATATATATACATATTTTTGAAGTTGGGTATATCACCCCACATTCAAAAATTATTAAAAATCTAATAATAAAAGTTAGAAAATTATAAAAACTATTATAATATCAAAAGAAATATTAAAAGTATAAAATTACAAGTTACCAAATAAATAAAAATAGGCATAAAAGAAAATTAGGGTTGATGAGGATAGTGCCAGTAGGGATCCCATTCATAGTCGTATGTGCTATAGAATGCTTGAGCTGGGTCATATGTAGGGTACGGTGGTCGGGTCTGTATAGTCCAGGGAGGAAATACGGGCATTGGAGTAGGAATATAGTTTGTATTTATGTGTGCACAATGACTTATGATTTGGTTTTGATGATACTGCCAATCTTGAAATGCTCGTTGTCTAGCCATTTCATACTCATGTTGAGCCATAAAAATTTACATTTCTGTCATCTGATTCCCCCCTCCCGCATTACCTTGCTGTTGATCTCTTTCGACCTGTGGATGATGGCCATCATATGGTGCTGCAGCGTTATGTCGTTTCTTTAAAATCTTAGCACCATGATATACTTTCAAACCAATTGTATCAAGGGGTTCTGGTGCTGCAATTATTAATCCCCCCTGACTTCTATCGACACCGAGATACTCAGCAATTAAAGTAACAAAGATACCACCTCCTATTATACCATTAGGCCGTATACTCCTAACCATAGCTGATAAATAATAACCCACGCAATAAGGTATACTCACAGCGCTCTGTGGGTCTCAAATACACATGAGATAAAATAAATCATTCTCATTTACTTTCTCTTTGTTCCTACCTCGCTGTGTAATCGAGTTTGCTAAGAACCTATGGATTACTCTTAGCTCAACTCTATCAATATCAGTATAAGAGTTATTCCCCCCACGAAATCGGTTATGCCTAGTCATTCTACTCCATATTCCATTCATATCAAAAATTTCATCAACCCTCCTACCATTAACTATCATCCTTTGACAATCAGTAGATGCTAGTTCCTCAGGCGTATATATATACAAAGTCTGAGCCATGTCTAGTAGAGACATATGGCGCATCACACCTCCTAATAAAAATCTAATAAAACTCTGATCGGTTAAGGTAGCTACCCGATCATTTATTTCAACACTACATAATAATTCCACACACCATTCTCTATATACACGCCTACGTATATTAAACAAACGTTCCCAGTCATTAAAAGTAGAATTACCATACCTTTGTGTAAGTAATTCTCTGATTAGATCGGTCAATCCTATTATTTTAACGGTTCCCAATCTATTACCCTGGGTACTTCAACAACATTAGACTGAAGGGTGTGCAAGTTCCTCTGATATTTGGGATAATCTATCCAATGTCGGTCAAACCATAAATTAGGATGTAAATCTACCAATTCTATATTTGAATATGAAATGAATTGATGCGGTAGATTTTGTCTATATTGGTCGTTAATCTCCTGTTGTTCTGCATTCTCAGGAGGAGCATTGTGAGCCTGAGATACGGATGAAGATTCACCCCTTTCAGTCTGCAAAACACATTAAACACAATTTTTGTGCATCCAAATATGCATTAGTGTTAGCAAAATCATAAATCAAAACAATCAATATGACATGTTTAATCCATTTTAAACTTTATATGCATTTTTACAATATTAACAATTCTACAATTTTACAAATAAACATATATGAAAATGTATACAATGTTCTTTAGCTTTTATCTCAAATAACATGTCAAAATAATCATTACTAGCAATTAAACAAGTTCCAAATGACATTCATATCAATTAAATTGAGTTCATGCATTTTTGACTCAAAAAGTCTACTTTAATACTTAAAAATCATGTTTAGGATCAAAGTTTTGATCATTTAGCAACCTAAACATGTTACACTACTCAATTTAGTATAAACTAACAATAAAATTCGGCCGTAACCTATTTATATCAAAATGCCCCAATTTTGCTCAAGAACACAAACCCTAGATTATTCAAAATTTGAAGTTTAACGCTTCTAATCATGTTAAATAGCATCAATCTAGGTTATACAAGCATAATACACAAACAATTTAAGCATAATTAAACTAGAAATCATCAAAATCAAATTAGGTATAAATTTATTCAAGAACACTAAAAATCCGAATTTAAGAGCGTTTAGATGTAGAAATTACCGATCTCCTTGAGTAACTTCTTGGTAGGATCCTTCTTAACATGATTTTAGCAACAAAAAAAATTGATATTTAACGGTGAAAAATTTTGAATTTGAGAGCGTTTTGTGTGTGTTTTTCGCAGAAAATATGGGTGTGGTGTGTTGGGGACTGGTCTGTTCGACCAGTTAACCCCATCGTACAATTTAATATCTTGTACTTTGTGTTTCACGGCTTGTACTCTTGTAATTTTTAGACGTTTCTCATCAATAATTTGAACCACTTGGATTGTACTTTGTACGTTTTAGCTTTTTGGTCATTTGCGTCTTCAAATCGTCGAATCTGTCTTTTGTCTTCACCTTTTATTATTTAAATGAATATAACTTGTAAATAGAACAACTGCAACTAAAAGCTTGTCTTTCTTGAAGGATAATGCTATGAAATATATGTTCGTTCTTAGCATTATCAGAAACCCAACCCAATTCGAGGGGATGGGCAGTGAAACCCCCTCTCCCACTGCCCCCGCAACGCGATGTGCGGAAGGCAACCTTGGATGGAATTCAAAGGTAAAGGGACAACCTTGTATGCAATGTTGTACCTCGTAGGAGTCGTACTCCTAACCTCTCGCTAAGAAAATTAGACCATGATATCGTCTAAAAAGACACATTTTTACGCTCGATATTAGGCCCAAAAATAATAAAGATCCAAACTTTGTTGAAGAAATAGACATTTATTTGCTTTATATTGTAGGTTTAGTAATTACAAAGGAAATGCAAGAAGAATAAGCAAAAACAAACTTAGAACAAAGAATCTAGAGCGAAAATGATGAAATCAAGTTATAACCCCGGAAACAAGCCACACGTGCTGCCACAACTAGGCCACACAGGATTCCAAACAACCAACACAGGCTACCCAATACCTAACACAGGCTGCCATAAATACCAGAGACACGGGCACTCCTCACGGCCAAGATCAAACATGGGCACTCTCAACGGGTAACCTGGCTCATTCAACGGACCCCTTCCACGGCCTACCCACATTTACACAGGCACTGTCCATGGCCTTCCCATGCCAGATTTTAGTATTTATAGGCTCATTTGCTTCTCATTTGGACACACTTCTCAACCACTTCTCTCACTAGAAAAATTAGTTTCTCTCTAGCTTTGTTAGAAAGCTAGATACTTTCAAGGCCTTCCCACCTTCGAGCGGGAAATCTAGTACCCGGAGGAGAACGTCAAAGATTATACTAGGAGCGGTCTAGAGAATATCAGCACTTGTAACGGTCAAGACCACGTTTGTATACGGTGAACGCTTTCCTTAATTTAATAATATGGTTTTGTTATTTTAAGTTACTTTCACTATATGCATCTGTTTATCCATTATAATTGTTCTGTTTGTTGATTATCTATCTGAGCATTTGAGTTGTTGTTATACTAAAACCCTGCCGGATTTAGGAGTCTAATTTAAGGACCACCCTTTCCAATTACTCATGTGGCTATAACCTAGTACTAGGACTTGATCACTCTTAGATTACAAGGTAAGTAGTTATCTATGTTTAACATCACAAAAGGGTTTAGTACCTACGTATGGATATTAACATATCTGTCACAAAAGAGCTGCTCAACTTAGGTTGTGATTAGAATAGTATTATAGTACTCTTTGAATGTTGGTCTATTCAAAAGCATGGTTCGCGTTAGAAGCAAGATCTCAATGATGTTGTAAGATGATCCGGAGTTGAGCAATTGATGGCAAAGGAGAGACAACCAATCCAATTAGTAGTCGCTTAGAATATCTAAGATTGCACATCTGTAATGTTTAAGTATAACTAGAGCATCAAATGGAATTTACAGTTTGAATTAAGTCTACTAAGATTAAGAAAAGACAAAACCTTTCTTGAGTATGATACTTTATTCATGAGCCTAGGATTTATTCCGAAAAGGTTGTTTCAATCAGTTTAGATAAACGTTGGGAGTGAACATATTCGTATTGGCCAGAATCTTCAAAGCCTAAACTCTTAGTGATAAATCAAATAGGTTCATCCCTATCTGATTAAGGTTTAGAGTTTATCTTACGAAACAAGACTTACTCTAAAATTCTCTTTCAGTTTCTGAATTCTCTTTCAGTTTCAGATATCACATCCACTATCCTATACTTATCTGTCTGTTACTGTCTTAAATATTCAATATTAGATATATAACTTATATTCATCCTACTTGCTCTAGTGTTGACTTTAGACATACTTAGATCCCAAGTTATCAAAAAACGTACAAAAATACGAAGTCAGTTTATACTTATAACTTACTCGTTATAGAAAGAGGCAAGTAGGTGACCTATAGCTAGAAAACCCAGCAAAATTTAAATTTAAAACCTTGACCACCTGTTGGTATCCTGAATAGACATTTAGCAACCTAACGACACCGCTACCTAACGACACCGCTTCAAAATAAACCGTCCATTTCAGGCATATCAATAGGAGGGTAAGTTTTTGGTGCCGCTGCCAGTGATCGAATTTTCTGTTCTGTAAGGTAATTGATGGTTCTATTAAGATATCTGAGATTCTTGAGTGGTGTCTTAGGTTGAAGATAAACACGGACTTGATTGTTGGATTTTCCGAACAGTCGCCAAATTCATTAGGACCAAAAGGATCCTACCTCTCCGCAGTCAATCTGGTCGCTTGTTTCAAAAGATAAAATTTATAAGAACACGTATGCTTACGGAATAGAAAGTTTGTCGGTATAGGATTTTACGTCGCCATTAGAAAACCCTTAGAAAATTAAAAATATATTAATTATGGTATTAATGTTTGTAGATCATGTGTCAAGCTTAACCGATTATGAATAAAGTACGGAAGGCAATAACTCTCCCACAACTTCGGAAACCGCAAAAGTTTTCCTTTATAAAAACAACGCGTTCCGAATTCTAACCACATCAAGAATGGATCTAAACCCTGATGAATCTCTTCAGATAATTGTTGAACCTTGTACTTTAAGGATCCGGATAACTTCGTTTGACCCGAAGATTTCATCGCTTTTAGAGAAATTCTGTTCAAATGAACCAGGATTCAACCCTCTTCATGATCCTAACAGAAGATTCAACCTTAACGAACTCCTCTACATGGAAAATGAAACGTGGGAAGAATATCCAACCTTTTTCCAATATCCTTGCCTAATCACATTTATTCTCGAAGAAAATCGTTACATAGATAACCCTGAAGTTCCCTTTATTAGAAATATGCTGAACCCTCGTCGAAGACTTGATGTTTAGCGAGCTTTTGTTAAACATCACTATTTTTCAGATTTCCCATTTTCGAAACTTCATATGAATTTCATGCGTAATCTACGTAGTCGTGATCGCACTCTACACAATCTTTCAAAAGAAATTGGGGAACAAATCTACCTCAAATATCAAGACGAGGAGATTGAGATGAAGTTTGATCTAATATTATTCGTAGGTTTTCTGCCTCGTATCGATGATAAAAAATGTTCTCAAATCACAATTAACTGGTACGTCGCAGCCAAGATCTTAGAATTAGAATTCTGGATTGAAAGAAAGGAACCAAAACGCATCTCCAAATATGGAGAGCGTGATTTATTTTAATTCAATCCTATGTGATTCCTTATCCACAAGCTTAAAGAAGCCTTTCCTGATTCAACCGAGGAAAGAATAGATGAAATTTTCTTTGCAGAAAGAAAGAAGATCTATTCTGAACTCGTGAGAATTTTCACTACGTTGAAATTTCCATTTACAACCTCTCAACAGAAGATTATCCGCGAAATATCTGAAACCCTAAAAATACTACCGGAGATCCTAATATTGAGGAAGACTATGACTTTCTAACCACAGTCTCGAAACTTCTATACAAACTTAATTATCAAGACAATGGACAAGGGATGGAATATCAAACGCCAAGAAAGTTCGAAGGGCATTTGTACAATTAATGGAGAATGTTGGAGACTTAGAAAGGCATGAGCGTAAACTTCTAAGTGAATTCGAAAGATTCTCGGTGAGATCCGTCGATCTACTCTGGCTAGTTAAAGGAGCCATTGCCTTGTCTTTCTTTCCCCGTCATTTTTGGGAACTAGTTGTAGGATCATAGGGACCGTTGTAATCATTTACTTTGCCAATAAAATATTGTAATTATATTATTTAATAATTAATTATAGAATTAATATTATAATTATGTTATCTAATTAATAATCTAAATATCATTAATATATATTAAAAAGTAAAACAGGCCTAAAAAGCCCAACTAGAAATTTCAGCCCAAAAAGAAAGAAAGCCTGGTCAAATCCACGGGCCACCCAAATTTGGGCAGGCAGTGTACACGGGCTACCCAAATTCCAGGTACCCATGGCAAGACTCGACAGGGGCCCACTTCCCTCCTCCTTCTTCTTCTTTCTTTCCCACTCAAAACCCCCATCTTTTTTTCCTTTTCTTGCGACCGAAACCCACCACAACACCATACCAAACTTGTTTTTCAACCAAATCGAACGATTCCAAGGCCTAAACTTGTTCTCTTACACCTCCTAAAATCATTTCTCCACTCGATTTCGTTTAAAGTGGTTCGAATCTTGATTATGTTATTGTATGTGCTTAGGATGATAATGTGGTTGATTTATGTTAGTTTTTAGGTGTAATTGAGGCCTTTAGCTTAGGTTATAGAAATCAAGTGGTTGACTAGGTTTGACTCAGTTGAATTTGGTAAATTTGGTGAAATTTTTGATTATATGATATGATTGTTACATATGGATTTAGCTTTCTAGTCTTTTGCAACTAGAATATCACAATTAAACTAGGTTTAGAACAAACTGAAAAATTGGTCAAAACATACATAGTAAGCTTTTTGTGAAACCTAATGTTAAAATGGTTTTAAAACTTGGGTTAACTCAAAAAATTATCATATTTGGGAAAATATTTGACTTCGATAGAGAATTGGAACCCGAGTCATCAAATTTTAAAAAAAAACGTACTTTTTATCCTCTTTAAATATTTTCTTAAAAACTTATAAAATGAAAGCGCGTAAAACGCTAATATAGAAAAGAATTGTGATAAGGTATTTAATAATGATCAAGTTTGATTGTTAAAAGCATAAAAAAATCGAATCTTAGACCAAAATCCCTTATTACGACTAAGACCACTGTAATTATTATTTTTAGCCAAATATTTTCTAATCACGGGTATGTATTTAATAAAGGCTAGATTTTAATTATATCATGATTTGATATTGTTTCGGATATTTTTGGATATTATTGTGCGATAACACGTATATGGAAAAGTCCGATTTTAAAGCCTTCATTTCGATTTTGTTTCGAAAAATTGGCTAACTCACTTGTCTATATAAATGATATTCGTGTTTATTACTTTTTGAAACATAAACTACATCTCTCAATTCTTATTTTCAGAATGCGTCGCCAATTCTTTCTTTCCCCCAAGGATGAACTACCCAAATGTCTTCAAAATCAAGACAACCCTCAAATGTAAGAACCAGTGATCTGAAAGTTGATAAATAGGAAATGGGGTCACATGAAAATCATCGATTGAGATGTTATGGGTAATTGTGGTTGGGCAGGGGAGTTGAGACAGATCCTAGAGTTTCAAGTTAAAGGTAGCTCCCACCGTGCTTGGTCTTGTCTTTTTAGTATTGACGAGAAGGTGTTGATTGAGCCATACACTGAATTTATGGCTACTTGGATTTTTAAGGAGGATATTGAGGAAGTTGCTTACTCGAGTAGGCGCATACAGTTCAGGCATGCCAATGTTTTTCATCAATTGACACTTGCCCAGTTTGCTACTCATCTTCAGCTGTATTCGTCACGGAAACTGACTCGTCATGATTTCACTCAAGGTTTTACCAATCACGGTGTCGCAGTCGATACTCAGGCCGCCTGGGTCGAGTTATCGAGTGTCACTCCATGGACTACTCGAACCAAGGCATCAAAACTCAATAACCCGGTCGATCAAATTATTCACCATCTTTTCTAGCATTCTATACTAACAAAAGCCCAACACGGTAGTAACGTGCATGTCAGCAACATCAGGGTTCTTCATCATATGCGCCGGAATACTAGCTTTCAGGTGGCTTACTTACTAGCCAAGGATTTTACCACGAAGAGAGATTCGCCAGATACGTTCTGGCCAGTTCTAGGACTGGTAGTTACTAGGTTGTTGAAGAGGATGGATTTGATTTCAGAGCAGGTTGAGTACCACATTGATATAGGTTCGTAGCACCTTGGGTAAAAGTTTCTACGAAAGGATTGGGATATAAACAGTATAAGAAGGAAGGTTGACAGTGAAGGCAATACCTCACGTGGTAGGATCGGTTGATAGGTTGGTTGAAGGTGTTATCATACCTCGAGATGTTTTCAGTCCTGATACTAGGACAGCTCGTGAGACGCGTAGGAGTGAGGACACTCTACCAGTACAACATGAGCTAGAAGAGCACGTACATGAGCCAGTACACGAGCACGTATCTCCACCACATCCTCAGTACCCTCCTTATCACTATTATTAGGGAGATATTCTGGGAGAGCAATGGTGGATGGTTTAGGCTCGCAGTTTTGCGAACCAGCAACATTTTGAGTCTAACTTACTGAGGGTACATGGGATCTCTCATCTAACTTTTTCGGATCCTCTCATCATACCGCATGTCAAGCGCTGACAGTACACAGGTGGTACTAGCCATGCCACTTATACACAACATACGATCATCCCTACAGCTCCTATCCCTGAGAACTATTCACCAGGTCCTTAAGGTCATGGTATTGATACCACTATGGCAGATGCCCCAGTTGTTGGTACTTATGGGACATCCGTCAACACTCACAGAGACAAATTCAGTCAGGGATTGATCGGTGGTTAGGATCAGGTTGAACAGACGGGTATGATGACATCAGGCATAGAGCAATTGGTGGTTACGTCAGGATGGGGTGCGTCTTCGGGTGGTTACAGCTGGTAAAATAGGCCATACCGCATTTCAGATCTTATGAGTGGGTCTGGGGAGTTTTCATATCACCCCAACTCATCGGTTCGGACAGGCACATCGGAGTTTGCAACCCAGTTTACTGTAGAGGAACCTATAGCAGAGCAGCTTTATACTATGTATGAGCCTGAGGCTGAGTCTGTTAGAGGCATACCTCGAGGCATCAGGACAAGGACACAGCTTAGACCTATCCGATCATATTACCAGTCGACCATGGAGAACCCAGACTCACCAGAGGAGTGATTCTATTTACACCTTCATTATTATCGTTTTATATTCAACGAAGTACACTTATTATTATGGTTTGTATGCCCGACTAGGGTTTGCTACATTTTACTTTTATTTACGTTTATGCATGTTTGATATTTAATATTATGTTTATATTTGCAATAAATAAACCGTACGAACATTTATCATGACAAACGAGCGATTTGGAGGCATGACATGGAAGCAAGGATGATCTACACAAGAAAGATGACGTCGGAACCTGATTCAGAGATATCCAAAATGGCACATCTACATACGTACCTTGCAACCATATGGGAGTATTACGTTTTTCGACAATTACTAGATTTTATAAAATAAATTGCACCACTTTAAACTCTAAGTGTGAGATTAACAACCCACCTACATAAACTTAAAATTTAACAATATGGTAAAAAAAACCAAAGTGTGGGATACTTCGTATCCTTAACATTGAGGATAATGTTACTTTTAAGTGTGGGATAGCAGTATTGTACAAATAGATTCTTGATAACCCTCACGTGCGGTAAAATGCTAAAAAATTTTCAAAAATTTAAAACCTTTTGACCGAAAAAACACTTGGGTTATTACTTTCGAAGAATCAATGTTTTTGCTAATAATAGATGGAAGATTTAAACAACGTCAAATGTTTTTTTTACGAAAAAGAACCAATTCTCTATAAGAGCATTGCATGACTTAGCACATCTAACCCATAATAATTGCTATGAGGCATCTAAATAAAACCATAAGCACTCATTTTTAGTTCTTCACTATACTTCCGTTGAGTGTGTCAATGTTCACAATTCTGAATCGGAACTTGTTCTTGATCTACATATCTGAATAGACATGAGTAGGAGCGTCTAGGAGAAAACCTAGATTTTTCGTGAAATAAAAAGCTTCCCAAAACTGCGATTTCCGTTTCCATTCTTTCACCCCAAATACTCACTCGAAAATCACAAAAATATTCACCATTTACTACGTTCATCTTGTTCCCTCTCAAAATAAAGAAAAGTCAAAAGATTGATCGGGGAAGAGAAAAATCATAGAAAATCACGAGCATTTCAGCGAAGTACCTAAAGAAGACTGCCGTCAAAGGAGACGTAGAAGATAAAAAGCAAAAATCTTGTAAAAAAAAAATTAATATGTATATATGAATAAAGGAAAAAAAATCCTAATTTAAGATTCCGAGGAAAGGAGCAGAATCTACAAAAAGAAGCTCTGAAAAAGTATTCAAAGCAGTTGAAGAAGAAATGCTCGAAAAGAAGTTTTCGAAAAACTGAAAAGATTACTCGATCGTGCTTCAAATCAAAAATACCAAAAAGCACTCCTATCTATCCAAATAAACCTCTAAGCTCAATTCTTTCATACTATTCCCTTACCATAACGAAGTTCTTCACGAATCATCTTAGGAGATATAAATGAAAACGTTTTTGCAAAATGTCGAAAAGACTTGAGTCTCGACCAAGCCTATGATGATAAATGCAACATGCCAGACTGTTGAGAAAATTCAGAATATAAATTAGGAAACTCGATACACTTAGTGAATTGAGTGACTAGAGTAAGGCAGCTACATTCATGTAACCTCCTCTCATGCTTGCAGATATATATTCGCTATTAGTAAAAGCATTTAAACTACATTTTTTTCTTGCATCTCAAAAGGCAAAACCAATTGATTGTAAAGAATTAAACACCCAAGGGTTTGAAAGTTTAGAAGGTTTGCTTGAGGACAAGCAAAGTCTAAGCGTGGGATATTTGATATCGTCTAAAAAGACAAGTTTTTACACTCGATATTAGGCCCAAAAATAATAAAGATTCAAACTTTATTGAAGAAATAGACATTTATTTGTTTTATTTTATAGGTTTAGTAATTACAAAGGCAATGCAAGAAGAATCAGCGAAAACGGACTTAAAACAAAGAATCTATAGCGAAAACGATGGAATCAAGTTACGACCCCAGAAACAAGCCACACGGGCTGCCACAACTAGGTCACACGGGCTGCCAAACAACCAACACGGGCTACCCAATACCTAACACGGGCTGCCATAAAGACCAGAGACACGGGCACTCCCCACAGCCAAGATCAAACACGGGCACTCTCCACGGGCAACCTGGCTCATTCCACAGGAACCTTCCACGGCCTGCCCACATTTACACGAGCATTGTCAACGACCTACCCAAGCCAGATTTTAGTATTTATAACCTCATTTGCTTATCATTTGGACACACTTATCAACCACTTCTCTCACTACAAAAATTAGTTTCTCTCTCTAGCTTTCTTAGAAAGCTAGTTACTTTCGAGGCCTTCTCACCTCCGAGCGGGAAATCTAGTACCCGGAGGCGAACATCAAAGATAGTACTACGAGCGGTCTAGAGAATGTCAGCACTTGTAACGGTCAAGACCACATTTGTATATGGTGAACGCTTTCCTTAATTTAATAATATGATTTTGTTATTTTAAGTTACTTTCACTATATGCATCTATTTATCCATTATAATTGTTCCGTTTGTTGATTATCTATCTGAACATTTGAGTTATTGTTATACTGAAACCCTACCAGATTTAGGAGTCTAATTTAAGGACCACCCTTTTCCAATTACCCACGTGGTTATAACCTAGTACTAGGACTTGATCACTCTTAGATTACAAGGTAAGTATTTATCTGTGTTTAACATCACAATAGGGTTTAGTACTTACGTATGGATAGTAACATATCTGTCACAAAAGAGCTGCCAACTTAGGTTGTGATTAGAATAGTATTATAGTACTCTTTGAGTGTTGGTTTATTCAAAAGCATGGTTCGCGTCAGAAGCAAGATCTCAATGATGTTGTAAGATGATCCGGAGTTGAGTAATTGATGGCATAGGAGAGACAACCAATTCAATTAGCAGTCCCTTAAAATATCTAAGATTGCACATCTATTAATGTTTAAGTATAACTAGAGCATCAAATGGAGTTTACAGTTTGAGTTAAGTCTACAAAGATTAAGATAAGTCAAAACCTTTCTTGAGTATGTTACTTTATTCATGAGCCTATGATTTATTCCGGAAAGGTCATTTCAATCAGATTAGATTAACTTTGGGAGTGAACATATTCGTATTGGCCAGAATCTTCAAAGCCTAAACTCTTAGTGACAAATCAAATAGTTCATCCCTATCTGATTAAGGTTTAGAGTTCATCTTAGGAAACCAGACTTAGTCCATAATTCTCTTTCAGTTTCGGATATCACATCCACTATCCTTTACTTATCTGTCTGTTACTACTTAAATATTCAATATTGGATACATAACATATATTCATCCTACTTGCTCTAGGGTTGACTTTAGACATACTTAGATCCCACGTTATCGACAAACGTACAAAAATACGAACTCGGATTATACTTATCACTTACTCGTTATAGAAAGAAGCAAGTAGGTGAACTATAGCTAGAAACCCCAGCTATTTAAAACCTTGACCACCTGTTGGTATCCTGAATAGACGTTTAGCGATCTAACAACACCGCTTTAAAATAAACAGTCTATTTTAGGCATATCAGACCATTATCACATGAGCTACAACACAATGTACTATTACTTTATATTTGAGTTTGATTACTATTATGCCTTTAAATTTGTTTAGATATTCAAGTTAAGTGTTTAGCCGTATCGTTTGGAATAAAGCTATAAACGGATTGGAATCCAATTGTATATAGGCGATCCGGTCCTCAGTTCTTGTCTCCCTGCTAATTCGGTCTTCGGGTGAGTTATAGGCCTCTTCGAAGTGAATATAAACCATCAATCATGCACACCCCTATAAAAACATATCAGTGTTGGATTTGATTCAACTCGTTCGACATTGTATGAGTTTGCGGATATTGTCTCATATAATTAGGAACACATCATAAATTCGAGAATGTTATAAATAAATTCGAATATATCAAAGGTTTCACTTTTTCCCTTGTTATATTGAGTACAAAAGGTAAAGATAATTAAATACAAGGTGGTTGTAATGTATAAAGTATACATGTGATGACATAGCAAACATCACAATCATAACCGTTCATTTTAACTAGTAAAATTATACGACTTGCACATGTACTGTAATTAATTTATAGGGAGTACATTTGAGATGGTAACATATTACGGAGTACACATCAACATTTACTAATCCCTAAACTAATCTTTATGGTTTAAAACGGCAAACAGTGGTTATCATTCTAAGATATAAATTATAATTAAAGGGTGGATTAATGTAATACTACCGATAATCCGGAAAATGTCTACTTATTGTTTTTTGTATGGTCTTTCTTTTTATAACCATAACCATAAAGGATATAGGATAAGTCAAATTGTAATTGTTCATCTTTTATAAAGTGACTATATATATATACATCAATCCCATAAAGTTTGTTAACATAGGAAGAGTTTGACTAGTTTTATTAGGCATTAGTGCGAATATGACTTGATAACTTTTACAATCAGCTCTTTTTAAATAAAGAGTCTATATATAGGAGGATTGATATGATTGAAAGTTAGACAAAATGCTCGGAAATTACGCGGCTGAATTTGATGTGCTTAATGTTTTATGTCTAATTTATTATTATTATTATTATTATTATTATTATTATTATTATTATTATTATTATTATTATTATTATTATTATTATTATTATTATTATTATTATTATTATTATTATTATTATTATTACATTCATATTATTATTTATTTATTATATAAATAGATACACTATCTATATCTATATAAGATATATATTTATCTGAATAAAGCATATGTAACATTTACTGTTTATTTTATATGTTAAATGTCTTAATGGTATAAAAAATTTTGAGGTAGTAAACAGATTTACTTTTCAATTTATCATTTGTGTTTCGTTTTTAATTTTCATTAGCTTGAAGTCGGTGAAATGATATATAACAAATATGAATGATTAAATAAGTGTGTATAAGAGATATCACTAATCAACACAATGATATATAGTGGTTGAGAAATATCATCGCACTGATCAACACAATGATATAGTGGTTGAAGAGGATGAAAATTAGTCTTCTTTGATCGACTTTTCGATACACCTTACCAAGACTATTCTTACTTATTCAGCTAATGAGAGTTCATCTTACTTATTCAGCTAACCAGAGTTCAAGTTAGTAAAGTGTAGTCAACATAGCCCAGCTGGTGTGATAGTATCCATTTATTTCAAGTTTACTAAGTTATTCTTTTGAATCACCATGTATCTTGCCTTAAAATGTTCCAAGTCATCAACTTGTCAACGGCCTTATCTCGCTATTTTGGATCGATATCTGTATTGGCACATCTCCTCTTGCTTTGATCTTCAACGGACTTTATCGCCTGGATGTAAATCGAAATTGCTGTGTATGTGACTGATTTAATCAGGGACGGTCCGGAGAATTTATGGGCCTACAACGAGGTGGAGAAAAAGGCTCTTGGGCCCTAATGAATAATATAAACTATTTAAAAAAAGACCTTTTCGGTCATGCTAAAATGCTAGTGGACTTTGATTTCTCTTTTTTCTGAGGCCTTTGATTGTTGTTTTTGGACCTATTGTGCTTTGTCTTCGCTGCTTCAGTTGTGTTTTCCCAGTTCCACGACTTCTCAAATCTTCAATTATATGAGAGTATATTAAAAAACTGGGCTCCTGAAAATCTTGGGCCCTGAGAGGTCGATTACTTTGCTCCCCCTTTGGGCCTAATGGTACGGATTTCTCATGGTCCTGGAATCGTAATCCTTCGGCTTCATGTAACCTTACATTGCTTGTCAACCTGGTTAGTAAATTGGTTTTTGTTGGAAGCTTTGACAAGCCCAACACACCCACTATAGAGGACCTAGGTTATACTCACTCACTACACCAACACTTTGACGTTGGTTAGCCTTTAATTTTATGAATTCTTAGTGCACAATAGTACTTAGGCGACAGTGTCGACCATATATCATTTAGGCGGTATAACCGACCATGTATCACTTAGGCGGCAGAGCCGACCATATAATAAAAATAACACAAGTGCACTAAGAACTCAAACACGAACTAAGGCTTAACCGGGAAACTTAACAAAGAACACTTTTATTAATACAAAGAAACAATTACAATATTATGGACTCAACTCACACTCTTACTTCTTCACAACTTCTACTTCTAACTCTTTTTCACTTCTTACTTCTTCTCTACTTCACACTTCACTTACTCACTCCTTACACACAAATGAAATCCTCACCCATATTTATACTACTCCATGGAAGTTTCTAGAAACTAGATATTTCTATGGATAAATTAATATCTAGATATTTCTATACAAATATCTATATTTTTCTTTTCTAGATTTTTCTTTTCTAGATTTTTCTTTCATTTTCTAATATCTAGATATTTTACATATATACATCTACTAATTCCATATTTTATAATACCAAATTTGCATTGTATTTTAACACTCCCCCTCAATGCAAATTTTCTTCCAACGACGTCTTGCAGACCATTCCAAGTGCTTCTCTGAATTTTGTAAACTTCGGTTTACTTAGGATCTTGGTGAATATATCTGCAACCTGTTCATCTGTCTTTGTTGGCATCATCTTGATTTTCCCTTCAAGGACCTTCTCGCGAACATAATGATAGTGTACTTCTATATGTTTTGTTCTTGCGTGAAAGACTGGATTCTCTGCTAGACGTATAGCTGATAGGTTATCACAGAAAAGCTCTACTTGATAGTCTGTTGATTGATGAAGATCTTCCATTAGTTGTTTCAACCATGTAATTTCTTGTGTAGCTGATGATGCCAATCGATATTCTGCTTCGGTGCTTGATAAGGATACAGTTGGTTGTCTCTTGCTGCACCATGATATTACTCCCGATCCAAGACTAAACATGTATCCAGTTGTTGATCGTCGTGTATCATAGTCTCCAGCGTAATCAGCGTCACAATATCCAGTCACATGACATTCTTTTGTTTTCTTGTATAAAATACCAAAGTTGATAGTGCCTTTAACATACCTTAAGATGCGTCATACAACATCAAGGTGAGGCTTCTTCAGATTGCTCATGTATCGACTAACCACTCCAACTGTATAAGATATGTCTGGCCGGCTTAGTGTGAGATAAATAAGACTTCCGACCATCTTTCGATACATGGTAACATCTTGAAGACTTTTTCCTTCATCTGCTCGTAGTTTTTTATTCGGATCCATCGGAGTTGAGATATGTTTGCAATTAAGCATTCCGTACTTTTGTAAAAGATCTCGCGCATATTTCTGTTGTCCCAGAAATAATCCTTCTCTTTTCTGCTCTATTTCGAGTCCAAGAAAATGTTTGAGTTCTCCAAGCTCCTTCATATGAAATCTGATAGACAGATTCTCTCTTGTTCTTTGGATCTCCTCATAGTGATCTCCTGTGATGATTAAGTCATCCACATATACTAGCACTATGGCTAGTTTTCCTTGATCTTGTTTCACAAATAAACTAGAATCTGAAGGAGCAACTGTGAAACCACTTTGTACCAAGAACTCGCCAATCTTCCCGCACCAAGCTCTTGGAGCCTGCTTCAAGCCGTATAGTGCTTTCTTTAATTTGCAGACATGGTCAGGATGAAACTTGTTCTTAAAGCCTCTTGGTTGCTCCATATAAATGTCTTTGTCAAGTTATCCATGTAAGAAAGCGTTCTTGACATCCAACTGCCACAGCTTCCAAGATTTGCTAGCGGCTAAAGCTAGTAGAGCTCGAATTATTGTGATCTTCGCCACTGGACTAAACGTTTCTTCATAATCCAGCCCATATTGTTGAGAAAAACCTCTAGCAACAAGTCGAGCTTTATACCTTTTAATGGAGCCATCTGATCGAGTCTTCACCTTGTAAACCCATTTACAAGATATTGGTTTTACATCTTTTGGCTTTGGAACTAAACTCCATGTCTGGTTTTCTTTTAGTGCATTAATTTCTTCTTCCATCGCTTTCTGCCATTCTTGACTTTGTCCTGCTACTTCATAAGTGGAAGGCTCAATAGGTATTGATTCATCCACATGAGCAGCATTGGCATACCTTGAATTAGGTTGTCTCGGCCTTGTTGATCTCCTTAATTCTTGTGCATGCTCTTCGACTTCCTTTTGGCTTGGACGAACCTCCTCGGATATAGATTGATGTACACCAGTTTTCCATGGACTCTTTTCCTTAGAGTACGACCCTTCTCCTTCTTTTATTAGATCCAATATCTGCTCTTTAGGTTCTTCTTTTTCTTCTGGACCTTCTTCTAATCCATGAGATTCTGGAAGCTCCATCTTTTGAGGTGACCACCATGAAGAAGCTTCATCAAATACCACATTTCTTGAAGTATGGCATTTTCTAGTATTTGGATCGCAACATCTCCATCCTTTTCTTGATTCATCATAACCGACAAAAATGCATCGGATTGCCTTCTTATCAAATTTGCTTCGTAGATGATCTGGTACAAAGACATAGCATACACATCCAAAAATCTTGAGATGGTTGACGGTTGGCTTGATCTTCCATAATCTTTCATATGGTGAAATATGCCCCAACTTTGTTTGTGGAAGCCTATTTATCACATATGATGCCGTCCTCATACATTCGGCCCAAAATCTTCCTGGTACATTCTTACCATGAAGCATACTTCGACAAGTTTCAGCAAGATGACGATTCTTACGTTCTGCAACTCCATTCTGTTATGGAGTATTAGGGCAAGTTAATTGCCTTCTGATCTTGTGCTTCTCAAGATACATATTGAACTCAGTCGATAAATATTCTCCTCCATTATCTATGCGTAAGCACCTAATCTTATTATTGAGCTCACTTTCTATCTTCTTCTTGAATTCTTTAAACTTCTGAAAAGTCTCCGACTTTTCCTTCATGAAGTAAACCCACACATACCTTGAGAAGTCATCAATGAATGTCACCATATACTTCATTCCTCCAAGTGATGTTTGTTTCACTGGGCCAAAGACGTCTGAGTGTATGAGCTCTAGTGGTGTCTTGGACTGATGTTGTGACTCCTTGAATGGCAATTGGTGAGCTTTTCCAAATTGACATCCAGCACATATTGTATCTGTTCGGATATCAATTTGAGGAAGCCCATTTACTATGTGTTTCACCATCATCTCCTTTAACTTGTTGTAGCCCACATGCCCAAGACGTTCATTCCAAAGATCAGCTGTCTCATTCTTTCGAGTCTTATCCACATATGCTGTTTCCGCAGATAGTACATAGACCGACTCTATTCTTCTTCCTTGCATAATTGGATTGCCAACCACCTTCACTCTCTTGAATACGGACACACCTTCTGGTCCAAAGAGCACATAGTTCCCTTCTGCTGTTAATTGTGGTACTGACAGTAAATTCTTCTTTAGGCCAGAGATAAGATACACCTTCTCGAGTTGGAGCTTATGAGAGTCACCTTCACTTGGAATTATTGTCTTTTCAATGTGAGAAATAGACAACCTTGAATTATTGGCTGTCAACACGACTCTCTTTCCTTTGTAATCCTCCATTTCTTGCAGCTTCGTCCCATCTTTGGTCATATGATTTGAGCACCCAGAATCGATGATCCAATCATCTTTGTAGTTTATTGTTGACTTTAAGGTTGCTGCAAGAGCTTGATAATCCATGTCAACTTCAACAGAGAGTCCAGCTTCTGCATCCCATGTTTCCTCATTAATGGTTGCTTCGAATGTGACCTCTTTCTTCTCATCTCTTGCGGCGGACACATTTCCTTCGAAAGTTCGTCTTCTGGGGAATCTACAATCTCGAGCAAAATGACCTTTCTTGCCACAATTGAAGCATTCACCATTCTTTCTCTTATCATTTTCCCCGTATTGTTGGCGATGATCTCTTCTTCCTTGTTGAGCTCCCCTTGAAGCGTTGCCTTTTGATTTTGGGTGACCCTTCCACCCATATGTCTTACTTTCTTTCATCGCCTCTTGTCTTTGAGATGTTGCTTTCTTCTTATTGGTGAAAAGTGCATCTTCTACGTCTTTTATGGTTACCTCATTCATCTGCTTGGCTAATGCCTCTTGATTAGTCAATAGATTCTCCAGCTCTATTAATGATGGTTGAGTAGGCCATCCTCTTACAGCGGCTATAAATCCATTATACTCGGATCTTAAGCCATGAATGATAATTCTCTTCATCCTTGCATCGCTCACTTTCTCTTCAGGAGCAAGCTGAGATATCTCACGGCAAATAGATTTCACCTTGGTGAAATACTGGGAAATAGACAAACATCCTTGTGAGATACCTGCGAGCTCATTTTCCAAGAGCTGGAGGCGTGCTTCATTCTTCTTTGAAAATAACTTTTCAAAAGTTTCCCAAGCTGCCTTTGGTGTTTTCTCGTCACGGATGTGCTCCAATAGATCCTCCTCGATTGTAGTCTTCAATATAAATAAAGCCTTCCCGGCCTTGATGTTCCATTTTCTCAAGGCTTCGGCATTTTCTTTCGATGGAGGCGTTGTGTCACTGCCAGCAACTATTTCCCATAAATTATGTCCTTGTTGGTATGATTCTATGCAAGTCCGCCAATAACCATAGTTGTGGTTATTGAGACTCTTGATTCCACTGCTCGTACTTGCAAGATCTGTCATCATGACGTCCAACGTCCAATAAGCTTGGTCCCAGACCAATGAGCTTTCACAGTTTCTAACTGTGCTCTGACAGAATCTCCCTTAGGGCCTTGGTGAAAACAAGTCGATGTAAACATCCAACGTTTACCGATGAGTACCTCCACTAGCAATGGTCCCGAACGACCCGCTCTGATACCAATTGTTGGAAGCTTTGACGAGTCCAACACACCCACTATAGAGGACCTAGGTTATACTCACTCACTACACCAACACTTTGACGTTGGTTAGCCTTTAATTTTATGAATTCTTAGTGCACAATAGTACTTAGGCGACAGTTTCGACCATATATCATTTAGACGGTATAACCGACCATGTATCACTTAGGCGGCAGAGCCGACCATATAATAAAAATAACACAAGTACACTAAGAACTCAAACACGAACTAAGGCTTAACCGGGAAACTTAACAAAGAACACTTTTATTAATACAAAGAAACAATTACAATATTACGGACTCAACTCACACTCTTACTTCTTCACAACTTCTACATCTAACTCTTCTTCACTTCTTACTTCTTCTCTACTTCACACTTCACTTACTCACTCCTTACACACAAATGAAATCCTCACCCATATTTATACTATTCCATGGAAGTTTCTAGAAACTAGATATTTCTATGGATAAATTAATATCTAGATATTTCTATACAAATATCTATATTTTTCTTTTCTAGATTTTTCTTTTCTAGATTTTTCTTTCATTTTCTAATATCTAGATATTTTACATATATACATCTACTAATTCCATATTTTATAATACCAAATTTGCATTGTATTTTAACAGTTTTTAATGACGAGGAAGACTCTTGGAAATGGATTGTGTAGGATAATGGTGTCTTCTTGGTTAAGGGTACTTTGCACTTTCCTTGATGACATTATTGCCTTTGTTGCAGAACAATACAAGATGGAACAACTCGGTGTCGACCAAGGTCAACTTATTCATTTGGAGACTTCTCTTGGACCAAATTCCAAACATATTCAACCTTGCTCTTCGTGGCATTGACATTGATACTATCATTTTTCTTGCATTTAGTGTTGGGGTGGGAGAACGAGACCATATGTTCTTATATTGCAACACTGTTTCTAGACTTTGGTTGCAATTATAGATTGGACAGGAGTTTGTTGGCCTTCGATTCTTACAACTTCGGATTTTTTTTCTTGGATCACCTCGCTGCAAGGCAATCGAATTTATTTTCACCGAATTTATTGCATTATCGCGACTATTCTTTAATTGATATGATGTTACATGAACTATTATATTTTTGGGTTTTCTAGTATTAAATTAGCTAACTTATTTGATTATTTGATGCTATTAAAGTTACTGCTTTTTCTTGGTTACAGTCTAAGAGCAATTGCTCGTAACTGGGCAAGTTGGCTAAGTAATACTATGTAATCGTTCTTTTGTTGCCCGACTTCCTACTAGTTCTTTGATTTTAATAAAATCGCCCATTCTAAACAACAACAAAAAAAAGTTAAACATATGACCAATGACTATTTTGTATGTCTTGATATAGTTAGCACATGAGTAATACTCTATCCGTCCCAGTTTAATACGATTGTATTCTTTTTTGAGATTTCCAATTTATTAGTCAACTTCCAACATAGATAAGAATAATAGGGTTAAAGTCATAAATATGCTACAAACTTACACAAATGTACCGATGTCGCCTACAAACTCATTTCCGTCCTACTGTCGCCTACAAACTTATAAAAAATGTGCTAATATAAACAAAATACTTTTTTTAACCGTCAACCAAAATGGTTGATTACGTGGCTTCTAAGTAGCCATGACACGTCGGTGCAACATCGAAACAGGACTGAAAGTACATGGGTGACATCGGGACACAACTAAAAGTATATGGGCGACATCGGGACACAACTGAAAGTATATAGGCGACATCGGGACATATAAAATGAATAAAAAAAGTTAAATAATTAACTTTACCGGTTCAGCAGGTAACCGGTAACGAAATGTTAACATCAGCACATTTTTTATAAGTTTGTAGGCGACAGTAGGACGAAAATGAGTTTGTGGGCGACATCGGTACATTTGTGTACGTTTGTAGCCTATTTTTGGCTTTAACCCAGAATAATAATTTAAAGATTTTTAAACCCTTATTTAATGCATATAAAATAAAAAAGTAGGTATAAAGTAATGAGTAAAACGGGAAAACAAAAAAGTACAAGGTGATGAAGATATTTCTTAAACTGTTTATTTTTTGTTTGGAACTATTAAATTGAGACGGAGAAGTAGTTAGCACGTGGCTATAGTCAGTGCCAACATGTCTTCTATGTCAGAGTTGTAATACTCCCTCCGTTCCATCCCATATTAATAGTCTACGATTCCATTTTAGATTCTTTCAAATAAATAGTCCAATTTTATAAATGTATTGAAATAATTAGGTAAGTTCTTTAACGCCCTTAACTTTTTCATATAAGACAAAAAGATATTTAAGAACTAAGAGGTAAAACTGTAAAGTAAACAAAAAGTATACTGTAATAAGAAGATTTTTTAAACTGTGTATTCTTTTGTCAAGGGCTATTAATATTAGATGGACCAGATCCACATTGAAGTGTGGCGGTGCCTTGGCGACGACGACATTAGGTGGTTGACTTGCCTTTTCAACAAGATGTTTAGAAGCTCCAAAATCCTTATGGAATGGAGACTCGGCGAGACCATTCCCATCTACAAGAACAAGGGAGATGCTCAAAGCTGCGATAACTATAGAGGCATAAGACTACTTAGTCATACTATGAAATTTTGGGAGCGAGTGATTGAGACTAGACTTCGACGCGAAACAAATGTTTTAGAAAATCAATCTGGTTTCATGCCAGGGCGCTCTTCGATAGAGGCAATCCGTATTATTAGGAACCTTATGGAGAAGTATAGCGAAAAGCAAAAGAACCTAGAGATGGCTTTCCAGGACTTAGAAAAGGCCTATGATTGTGTTCCACGTAACTTGATTTGGAAGACCCTACATAGTAGAGGTATCCCAAGTAGATATATTAGAGTTATCAGAGATATGTATGAAGGGGTGAAGTCTTGCGTTCGAACGCCTGTGAGAATTACCGAAGTTTTCCAAATTGAAGTAAGACTGCGATCGAACATAAATTTGCTCTAAGAACTAGATTATTATTGAGTGCAAGTAGGAGTGTTTAAGGACATTCATAGTTTCGATCTCCGGTCTGATTTACCGTGAATAACCCTCATAGAGATGATGATCTTCAAGAGGGTGATCAAAGCCAGTCCACCATTGATGGCAACTGCCGCAACAATGGCCACTAAAGGTGGTTGCATAGGGTTTATGTTCAAAGAACATACCTGTTAACGTAAGATCATTTATTGGATGCAATCGGTAATCGAGTAATACAGAAAAACTTTGTTGTTGAATGAAGGAGGCTAGGGTTGTAATTATAATGAAACCCTAAACCTAGATTACCTCTTAATTAGTTTCTAGATCCTTTCGAATATCGTCCATAAATAACGGAGTTATAGTTAGAAAGGGATTACGTTTATTTAAGGATGATATTGTATCGGATTGCTTTCGTGCACGCCAAGCAAAGACTATTCCCGCACGTGATACGCACGAGCGCCATGCGCATAGGTACGCGTATCATTAAGTCCCCCAAGTTTAATGTGATGGGCGATCACCATAGCACATCATATTAAACTCTACTAAAGAACGTAAAATAAATATCTTTGTGTCACATATTTGTAAATTACATAAAAATATCTTTAAACAAAGATAATTTAGGTAAACCAAAATGTTTAACCAAGATTTCTTTACTATTTAGCATTAATTAGTAGACATATGCTATTAATCAACCGTCTGCTAATCATGATATTGGAAACGACTGCAGGACAGGTAATCATGACAGGCTATCAAATCACAGCTGCATAACCATCAGGGTTTGCTAACCTGCACCTATTCCAAAACTTAACCATGCGATTTTCTTATCGTTAACCGTTCACTCATTATATCATATGTTCATATTGCAACACGTATACGGTTGTCATTTAGTTACCCATTTTTGGAGACCTAATCCCTCATAATATAAATAGGACTCCTTCGTTACCATTTAGGGTAAAAAATTCAAATCAATTTCTTTTTTCATCTTCGCTCCCAATTCGTCCGATCAAGTTTCGACAACTACCAACGAAGCATTGCTTCAATGGTACCGCGGTTACACTTGTGTACTCGCAGGGTTAGAGGTCTCGGGTTCGAGCCTCATCACCCGCTCTAGGAATTGAAATATATTCCTTGAAGGTGGCCCAAAAGGAAGGTTTTACCGAACCTCTCCGGGACTAAGATCCGGCCCGCCTGCCCCTCGGGATGGTTAAAGGGTCGGATCCTCAGAGTGTGGTTCGGGTTTCCTGCCCGAAAGCGCGTGTGTGTGTGTGCAAATGATGACTAGGCTTCGGTCTGGACTGATGCAAGCTTGCCTTTCAAAAAAAAAAAAAAAAGTTTCGACAACTACCCAATCAGTAGCACAGGTCAATTTACTCTCCATCTTTAATCTCTATTTCATAATCATGGCATCTTCTTTCTCTAGCACTACCTCTTTCATGTTAATTCAATTGGTTCTACCCTTGACCAATAATCTATCAAATGCATAACCGAATGGCACCCACCAAATGTTGAGTTTAACCCTACACTCACAAAATCAAACGAGCGAGCCCATAAACCACCCCCGAACATGATTTCCATATACGATCAAACCCTCGAAGTTGGAAACATTTGCATCCCTCCAACTAATTTCTTTATGAGAGTTCTATCAGCGTATAACATAGGGTTAGGTCAACTTCATCTGTATATAGTGCTGCTCGATTGTCTTTGTTTGAGATGTGGTGTAGGGCCAATAATCGTGAACCTTCGTTGATCGTTTTTCAAAACATTTTCCGTTATCAACTAAACAAGCATGATTGGCATGGTTTTTTCGATCGAGTTTCATTTAATGCTGATCAAAAAAAGGGGCTGCAAAATTCCTGGAAAGATTCTATTTACTTTGTCAACAACAAATTCGTCCCTCGTGAATTTTCCAATATCTTGCAGTGGCACACCGGTTCTAACACCTCTTTAAACAGAACCCCTCCTATGAATCAGGCTGAACAAGAATTGTTTGACCTATGCTTCGGTAAAAAGCTGTAACTTCGTGTTTATCCGAATGAAGTTTTGTATCTTACTGGCATTGCATCTTACTGGACGTATATTGGCACCAATCTGGTCATCATTCATAGGGGAAAGGGTATATTTCTTATTTGCCTAAATCATTTGGTAAATGATTTACTGATTGTGCATGCTAACCTTTGTGTGTCATTTTTACATAGATGCATGTTCGTAGAATTCTTGTGGACAACGATTTCAAAGGTTACACCATCAAGAAAAAAGTGGTTAAGCAGGATGTTAGTATGAAAGATGCTGAAGCCTTAGAGGGCGAGGAGGTAGCAGAGAAGGCTTCTTCGAAGGGCAGGTCATCCGTACGCCTCAATCCTCCAACCAAGAAGAATAAAGCTGCGTGTTCATCCGAAGGTATGGGACAACTTGTTTTATTTTCCAAAGTTGATGCTTTTATGTCATGTGTATCTGATTGTGGTTTCCTATTGCCATTTTTTATATTGAAGACGACGGGGAATCTTCCATTATTGCTGCTACTCCATATGCTACTTGCGCGCTCCCCGTGATTCTTGCGCCCCAGCTGCTTCTACACAACTAATGACTCCAATTCCTCTTGCCGTTATTGCTCCATCCTCTTCAAACTTTGACACCAGCCTTGCCGATGCCACGCCCTCCACTCGAATGCCTATACTAAACAACAATCGGTACATTGACATCCAAGTGGATAACTTATCCTCAATACTGACTGTTTCAAAGCGCGCCGCACTTAAGCAAAATCTATACATGCATGGGGTGCACTCCTGCCGGTATTAGGCAAGAGTTGAAGAAAATGACACCAGGGCAAAAGTTGAACTTTGACACGCAGCTGTCGTTTATGGCTTGGGCGAGGAATTTTGATAGGCTAAGTAATGAGCGCACTTATCGCGCTAATCTTCACTTATCAGGGCAGCTACAGAAGAGGGTACAGTTTTTGGAAACGCAGTTGAAAGTGGCCAATGACGCATTGAAAATAGCTGAGGCCACCGTTGAATCCTTGAAAAAAGAAAAAGTTGATTTGTTGTCTTCACAGGTTGATTATGAGGAGGAGAATAGGGTGCTCAGGGAAGAGTTTGTTGTTTCCAACTACAATCTTGATTTGCTAACTTTCGAGAAAAATGATCTCACTACGCAAGTTGATGAAGCTACTGCAGGCCGTGACGCCATGCGACAGAACTATACAGACCTACTGGTCGCGCTTCCAACTATTTCTACCCACACTCTTAGCGCTTCCATTGTTACAAAGCTTTACACAGAAGCTCTCAAAGCTGCCAAAGCATTTGATCGGATGAGGTTCCAGGATCTAATCTCAAAAAACATTAAAGTTCCCTCAGTCATTCCTCAAATCATCGTTGACCAGCTTGAAGACAATGTTTAAGAAAAAGTAGTCAAATCCACCAAGGTGCTGGAGAATATCACTATCCAAACCCTTGTGGATGTTGTCTCTGATCGTGCGGTTTCAGTGCAGGATCTTGTGAAAATGAAGTTATGAGTATGCGAGCTATTCCTCGCAGTGGGGGGGGGGGGGTCACAGGATGTGTGATGTTATGCGAGGTGTATATGAAATAGTATTAATTTAAATACGAAATACGACGAAATATTACACAAGTTTTAATTATTTATTTACAAAATGGATATACCTAAACCTTGCTACAACACTATAGGCAGTGTACCTAATCGTAGAGTAGTGTAGTTTTTAGTAAGTCCGGTTCGTTCCACAGGGAGCTGGCTTATTTCACACTATATTTTAAACAATTATATTCGTACAAAATATATTACATTAATAATATATAAAAGGGGGTTTTACCGTTTAATGACCGGTTTGTCGATTTTATATTTTAAGCGAAGCGTAAAGTAAATGACGATATTTAACTAACAATATAAAATAAATAACAATAATTAAAATGCAATAAATAAAAGTACGAGGAAATATGAAATAAAATATATTATACTTATTTAAACTTCCGTAATCATGATGTTTGATGTGTTGATTTTAGTTTTATGCCCATGGGTTAATTGTCCTTTGTCCTGGATTATTTAATATGTCCGTCTGGTTTTTGTCCATAACAGTCCATCAGTCATAAATATAAAGTGCGAGTGTCCTCGTCAAATTATCCTTATACTCGAAGTCAAATATTCCAACTAATTGGGGACTTAAACTGTAACAAGGTTTTAATACTTTGTTTAATAATTACACCAGGTTATCGACTGCGTGTAACCCAAGGTTTTAAACTTTGTTATCAATTATGCCAAGTGTCCTTGTACATAATTTCACCCCTGTTTTAATAATTCTAGTGACTATTAATCCATTCCCGTGTCCGGTTAAATGAACTATTATTCGTACATATAAATTCCCCGCCCATCGTGTTCGATCGAGTGTATATGGTTATTTATAGGGACGTCCAATTGTAAATCTTTATATTAAAATTAACAAACTATCATTTAGTTAAAAAAAATATAAAGCCCATTAATAGCCCATAGTCTAATTTCCACAAGTGTCGTTCTTTTGTCCAAACCCCAGTTATGGTACAAAGCCCAATTACCCCGTCTTTAATATTTAGTCCAACATCATGATTACTTTGGCTCAAATAAGCATAATAATAACTTAAGTACGAGACATTAATTTAAAAAGGAGAACATAACTTACATTGAGTATTTAACGCGTAGTGTTACACGGACAGAGTTCCGGCTTAAAAACCCGTAAATAACCGTTACATAACCCAAACTAACTAATATAAAACTACCCTATACTATATATATATATATATATATATATATATATATATATATATATATATATATATATATATATTATATATTTATTTATTATTTATTACAGAGTATTATTATTATTTTTTTATGTTTTTTAAACTCGGCAGAATGCATGGCCTTTTATAGGCATTTCTGATTTTTGCAGCTCCGCGAGTTGCGGCATTTTAAGCCTGCAAACTCCGCGAGTCGCGGAGTTTGAAAATTCAGCTCACACAATTTTGGAACCTTTCTTGTCGACATAATTTATATATAAATATAAAATATAAATAATTAATATAATTATTTATATATTATATTATATTCTTGTGCATAGTAGACTTGTAATTTTTGGTCCATTGCGTCGGGCGTTGATAGTTGGCTCGGGTACCGGTTCCGGATTTTCGAACGACTTTTCGTATAATTTAATATCTTGTACTTTGCGTTCCGCAACTTGTACTTTTATCATTTTTAGACGTTTCTTATCAATAAGTTGAACCACTTGGATTGTATCTTGTACATTTGAGCTTTTTGGACGTTTTTGTCTTCAAATCGTCATTTTCGCCTTTTGTCTTCGCACTTATTTAATATAAACGATTACAACTTAAAATAGAACAATTACAACTAAATAATTTACATATTGGGAGGATATTGCTACAAAATATATGTTCATTTGGAGCACTATCAAATATCCCCACACTTGAACGTTGCTTGTCCTCAAGCAATACATAACTTGAAATAATATAATACATCACACGAATCACTTCTTTATTCTTCACACTTTGTACATCAGTGATTTTGATATGGCGGTATAAATAATGATAGTAACGATAGAACCATGGTTAAAGGTGGGTGTGTCATCCACAGTTGCCTCGGGTTTAGGTCAACGACACTTGCAATCAAATAGCCAATTTACTTTCGGTTTTCAAAGCAAAGTGCACATTTGAAAGGAAGTTTACAGTCCCACGTGACTATGAAAATGTAGAACCTTAAGGAAATTGGATCGTTATGAAAACATTTGATCTTTTGAAAATTCAATCTAGCTTTTACCCTAGATAAGTTTTCCGGAATAACCCTTCACCGGTGTTTGCAAAATGATTTTTTTGTGTGTGGGTTTTGTGGGTTTCAGATTTAAAAATTTTAGCTCAAAACTTATGGTTTTGTGTTACCCACTTGCTAACCTTGTATTAGGAAAGCAACACGTCCAGTTTACTTGTCCCGTATATTACCTTTCGGTAAACTACCGTCCGGTTGTAAAGGAAAGCGATGAACAAGCAACTGTTAAGGCAATGTCCCGTGACTTGCTTTTGATTATGGTCTATAAACGTGTCGGATGCTAGTACTATCTTTTGTAGGAGCAATAGTAAAGATCATCCTATGATTTTTCGGTCTAGTACAAGGTCCTGTCTCCGACCATGCTATGCAACCACCGTTCTTACGGTTGACACCCGATTTGGTTCAGGTGACCTAATGAATTCTAGGTGAATTCCTAGGATTTTACGTTCAATGGGAATGAACGCATTAAAAATGGGTTTTCAGAAAACAAATCGATTTTAATTTGATCAAAATATTTTCTCGTTCAAGCTCGAGTTTAGATATCATCGAATTCCATGAGTTTGTAATTCTCAATCTTTAAGGTCAATCTCAAGGATTGAGTAATATCAGGCTTAAAAGCTGATTTTTAATCTTTAAGGAGATTATCGTTTCTGAGGATCTGATTCATTAGTCTTATCAAGCTAATTTGCACGGTGCCCCCCCCATTGTACGAGATAAATCCTTCTCATGGTTAGGATAAATCTGACCACTTGGTGACCCTGTTTGATGCTGAGGTCCTTGGATTTTCTGCTGATTTTAGTGATGACTTTTCTAGATTTTTCGTCAACCTACAGCTGGTCTGGACGACAACTTCTTGACCTAAATCAAGAAGCGCGTGTCTTTTTCAGAAGACTTTACTTCCTTTTAATGATGAAATTGATTCATCGTGTAGATCCATCTTTTCTTTTCTTTCATCGGGTAAAATAGTTAATTTAGTCCAAAACAAAAGCACCTGCAATAAACTTTACAGAAACATGTGCTAGATAGTTTTTAATTGAATAACTAGGTACATTCTCCCCACACTTAGTTTCTTTCTTTGCCTTTTTATTCTCCTTTATTCCATTTTAAATGAATTCAAGCATTTTAGGGTGTTTCTCAATTTATGTCCTTTCCGAGGTAACGATAATTTCGGTATTAACACCTAGTTTTCACCGTTCATAAATATATATAAACATGATTTTAAATTCATTTAGTTGAAAATTTTTCAAATTTTCATAAAATTTGGCAAATAAACCAAGTATAAACCCGAGAGAATTTATAACCCTTCCCCACACTTGAGATCATGCAATGTCCTCATTTGCATGAAATCAGACTCTAATTATAAATTCATGAGGGTGATTAGTGTAGAAAAGTGATTGAAAATACCCAGTTTGTAATTACAAAGCTCGTCGAATGATAGATGGCGCGCCTCATCGTTCATTTCTTCTTGTTTTATCACACATGCTTTTTTTCAAAAACGGCTGCTTTTCTGAACTGTTTACTAATATTTGAAAAAGCGTCTTTTACCCTAATCATGCATTTTTATTAACGAGTTATGCACTAACCCGAATCCCTAATTTAACGTTAAGTGGGGTTAGACTTCCCCACACATAGCTGACGACATGTGAAGTCGGTAGAATAAGTTCCACGAATTAGAATAGTGAGCCAGTTATTTACATCTCGGGTGGTGTATAATATATCAATGGGTTTAAAGTTTAGACTCTCCCGATCGTCACTACTTAATTCTTTTTTAAGTGTAGCTTTTAGTAAATGGATATGTCTCTTTTCTGGTTCTTGGTCAAATGGATCGATATACATCGACATACATATTATAGGGCGGACAATTCCTAACATTTCCTTCCGTTCATTCTCGGGATCAAAGGTTTCACCTCTATTACCCAATTGGGTGAAATTCGAGGTGTCATTATCTATTATAGCTCGTAGTTCATTTCCTGGTGGATGACTCGTCTATTGAGAATATTGGGTTGGAAGGTTGTGGAATGGTGAATTTCGGGATCAAAGAAAATTCTTCTTCATTAATGGTACTTATTGGTCTCACCATTTTGGTCTCGGAGGTAAAATTTTCAACGTTATCGTTTTCCCAAGAGTACCAATTTGTCACCCTTACTTCTTCTTCATTCATTGATAGATCGATGATTTTGTCGGTAGAGGCTAATATGTCGATATGTTGTGAAATTGGTAAAACTGAATAAAAAGTATCATCGGGATAGTTGGTGATTTCGGAGCTCTCGAATTCATCAAAAATCAATGATATAAAATTTTCTTGCACAATACTCCTCAGATCAACAGGTGTGTAATCTAATAGGGTTTCAGCTTGCCTATTTACAAACTCTCTCATTTGTTCATTTTGAGCATGAAGTTCTTCGAGTTTGATTTTCATATAATCTAAAGAATTTTCAGACACATACTTTTCCTCGTCCTCTGGTTGTTGAGTTTGGATATATTCTTGGGAATAATCCCAATTAGAATTGTATTCCTCATAATCATTCCATTCAGGTTCTATGGGTGAGTAATTTTTCATAGGAACGTAATAATAACATTCCCATGTTGAGTGATAATCTCCACATATTTCACAACCAGTTATTGTTTCGTCATTCGTGATCCAAGATTGACCGAATGAATTGTCATCAACACCTGTTTGAGAGTATTGATGAAATTGATTTCGGATGTCATAAAGAATTTCTAAGATATTTTCGAGATTTTCCATAATGCGTTTATTACCAAATTTTAGCTACAATGTGGTGCATTTACTAATTATCCTATTAGTCATAAAATAGAAAAACTTATATAAGTTGTCCAATTAATAGACTTTTCTGATTTTTGCCCACATTTCGAATAGCCAAAAGATGCAGCAGGAAGCCAGGACCCTTTAAATCGGAAGCCCACAACTTGTCACTAACAAATCCAACTATTACTACGAACCAGAAAATTTGGATGCCTATTAACTTAACCGCTTAAATAATTTTTCTTTTCGTTTGGAGAATTAGATAAGAAGTAGAGAAAATTTCTAAGTCCTAAAAACTAAAGCGTCGAGAAATAAGAAAGAAAAAGATTGCGCGTCGAAAAATAAAAATAAGAAAGTAGCGCGTCGTAATTTAAAAGGTACTAAAATTTATAAACAGCGTCGCAAAATTCTAAAGCACCTAAATTTTAGTCTAAAGAAATAAGCACTTAAGGAATTTTACGGCAAATCCTAAAAATCTAGAATTAAAAACACTAATCTTAAAACTAGATACAAACGACAAAAATACAAATATTACGATTAAACAAATAAAAATATACAAAAATAAAACTAAGCTTAAAATTGATAAAATTATTTATTTTTATAAAAATATTATTTTTATATTTATTTTATAAAAATATTAATTTTTATATATATTAAAACTAATTATAATTAATATTACAAATTAATTAATAATACTAAACTAATTATAATAATAATAAAGTAAATAGGGTTAAATAAAAAAAATAATAAATAATAATTACTCCGTAATTAATGCGAATTAGGGTTTGTGGTGGCCTGACAGGGCGGCTCCGCGAGTCGCGGTTCCACCTGGCAACAAACTCCGCGAGTCGCGGAGATTAATTTGAAATTAAAATGACAAGTTTCGTTTTTTTTAAATATTTATATTAATTAAATAAAACTTATATTTAAAAACTAAAATATAAATACTTTATAATTTTATAAATAGAAATCTAAAAAAAATAAATTTATATATATATTTTTTTTTGATTTTTAATTTTTAAAATTTTTTTTATTTTAAATTTTTGGACACTTATAATAAATAAGAAAATATTTTTACGAAATAAGAAATAATATATTTTTACAAAAATATAGTTTTTCACCCGATCCCCGGCAGCGGTGCCAAAAATACTTGATGTTATGCGAGGTGTATATGAAATAGTATTAATTTAAATACGAAATACGACGAAATATTACACAAGTTTTAATTATTTATTTACAAAATGGATATACCTAAACCTTGCTACAACACTATAGGCAGTGTACCTAATCGTAGAGTATTGTAGTTTTTAGTAAGTCCGGTTCGTTCCACAGGGAGCTGGCTTATTTCACACTATATTTTAAACAATTATATTCGTACAAAATATATTATATTAATAATATATAAAAGGGGGTTTTACCGTTTAATGACCGGTTTATCGATTTTATATTTTAAGCGAAGCGTAAAGTAAATGACGATATTTAACTAACAATATAAAATAAATAACAATAATTTAAATGACAATAAATAAAAGTACGAGGAAATATGAAATAAAATATATTGTGCTTATTTAAACTTCCGTAATCATGATGTTTGATGTGTTGATTTTAGTTTTATGCCCATGGGTTAATTGTCCTTTGTCCTGGATTATTTAATATGTCCGTCTGGTTTTTGTCCATAACAGTCCATCAGTCATAAATATAAAGTGCGAGTGTCCTCGTCAAATTATCCTTATACCCGAAGTCAAATATTCCAACTAATTGGGGACTTAAACTGTAACAAGGTTTTAATACTTTGTTTAATAATTACACCAGGTTATCGACTGCGTGTAACCCAAGGTTTTAATACTTTGTTATCAATTATGCCAAGTGTCCTTGTACATAATTTCACCCCTGTTTTAATAATTCTAGTGACTATTAATCCATTCTCGTGTCCGGTTAAATGAACTATTATTCGTACATATAAATTCCCCGCCCATCGTGTCCGATCGAGTGTATATGGTTATTTATAGGGACGTCCAATTGTAAATCTTTATATTAAAATTAACAAACTATCATTTAGTTAAACAAATATAAAGCCCATTAATAGCCCATAGTCTAATTTCCACAAGTGTCGTTCTTTTGTCCAAACCCCAATTATAGTACAAAGCCCAATTACCCCGTCTTTAATATTTAGTCCAACATCATGATTACTTTGGCTCAAATAAGCATAATAATAACTTAAGTACGAGACATTAATTTAAAAAGGAGAACATAACTTACATTGAGTATTTAACACGTAGTGTTACACGGATAGAGTTCCAGCTTAAAAACCCGTAAATAACCGTTACATAAAACTAATATATATATTTATTTATATATATTATATAAAACTAACTAATATAAAACTACCCTATACTATATATATATATATATATATATATATATATATATATATATATATATATATATATATATATATATATATATATATATATATATATATATATATATATATATATATATATATATATATATATATATATATCATTTATTACAGAGTATTATTATTATTTTTTTATGTTTTTTAAACTCGGCATAATGCATGGCCTTTTATAGGCATTTCTGATTTTTGCAGCTCCGCGAGTTGCGGCATTTTAAGCCTGCAAACTCCGCGAGTCGCGGAGTTTGAAAATCCAGCTCACACAATTTTGGAACCTTGCTTGTCGACATAATTTATATATAAATATAAAATATAAATAATTAATATAATTATTTATATATTATATTATATTCTTGTGCATAGTAGACTTGTAATTTTTGGTCCATTGCGTTGGGCGTTGATAGTTGGCTCGGGTACCGGTTCCGGATTTTCGAACGCCTTTTCGTATAATTTAATATCTTGTACTTTGCGTTCCGCAACTTGTACTTTTGTCATTTTTAGACGTTTCTTATCAATAAGTTGAACCACTTGGATTGTATCTTGTACATTTGAGCTTTTTGGACGTTTTTGTCTTCAAATCGTCGTTTTCGCCTTTTGTCTTCGCACTTATTTAATATAAACGATTACAAATTAAAATAGAACAATTACAACTAAATAATTTACATATTGGGAGGATATTGCTACAAAATATATGTTCATTTGGAGCACTATCAATGTGCTTGGTACGACATCCTGTGACATTATTTTTTCATGGAGCGTGGGGGTCTTGTGCGCGCCATGAGCATACTTTGTTATTAGCACGCTTCATGAGGTGCTTTTAACATTATGGGTGCGCTCCCCACCCTTAGTTTAATTTTTTCATTTTCTGTTTACATGGGGCAATCCGCCTGATCGCTGTGAGTGAGGGTTTGAAGGATTGTTACCATTATTGTAGAGCAACGTTATCGATAAGCCACGTAGTTTAGATTTCAATTTTTATAGTAATGGCCTGCTTGCTAGTTTAATGTTTTTGCTTTTATGCACCTCTTTTGTAGTAGTACAATTTAGTCGACGCTATGCGTTACATCTTTTGTTCGAATAAGTAAAGTAATACGATATCTTTTCTTATAATATTGTTAGCGTCAATAGGCGTATTAAGTTTTTAAAACTTAAATTGTTATTTGCATACAAGCCAATGTATACTCATTTATACTCCAAATTTAATAATGCTAACCGACGACATATTATTGTGCACATAGTCGACGCTTTTCATTGCATTACTAAGTACAACATCCAGAGTCTTCCAAGTGAGCCAATACTTAGGTTAGTGGGCAAGAAATCCCAATGCTTGTCGTTTATAGTCATGACTTGCAGTCTTCTAGTCTGCGAGAGTGTGTTGGTCTAGACAAACCAATGTCTGTTACTCACCCTAAAATCTAGCCTTGTAACCAAACAGGCTTCTACCACACAGGAGCTAGAGATCATCTCTTAAGGAGGCAGGATGCACGTAATTTCTATCATCTTGTGCATCGAAAAGTAAACAAACACTTCTATTCAAAAAATTAAATTTCTTTATTACAAAAAAAAAAAAAAATCAAATTAATAAGCCATATCTAAATGACAACTTATTGCAACCATGAAAACATACGAATTGTATTACAAGTAAATAAAGCAACATTTAAAGTAAACTAACAAATGCAACTGCTTAAAAGGGCGGGGTGATCAATCCCTAGTGCTGTAGCTTGACAATTATATGTAACATCTTTTCAAATTGGTTGCATGCCAAGTACGAGGTACCCGTTCTCCATTAATTCCTGCCAGGATATAAGAACCTGTTGCACTTGTGCCAAAAACTTAATAAGGGCCTTCCCAGTTGGCCCCAGCTTTCCAGTAATTTCTACCCGACTTGCCTTAGTATTGTGACATACATAATCCCCTAATCTGAATGACATTCGTTTGACGCGTTTGTCATAATACTTAGAGTTTTTTCAGTTTATTGACAGCTTTGAAAGGAACTTTCTTTATGATACATTTTACAAACATTATAAACGATTCAGAATAGTTGATTACATTGCGAGGTATTTGACCTCTATATGATACATTTTACAAACATTGCATTCGTTTTTAAAAGACAAACTTTCTTTACATCGAAAATTGACAGGCATGCATACCATTTCATAATATCCACTATCCAACTATAAATTGATTTAATAAAAATATTTGATGAACTCAATGAATCGAATGCAACGTTCTTCGAAATATGCTATGAAAGACTCCAAGTAATATCTTTAAAATGAGCAAATGCACAGCGGAAGATTTCTTTAACACCTGAGAATAAACATGCTTTAAAGTGTCAACCAAAAGGTTGGTGAGTTCATTAGTTTATCATAATCATTTATTTCCATCATTTTAATAGACCACAAGAATTTCATTTCCAGTTCTCATAAATATACGTCCCATGCATAGAGACACAAATAATCATTCATATGGTGAACACCTGGTAACCGACATTAACTAGATACATATAAGAATATCCCCTATCATTTCGGGATCCTCCTTCGGACATGATATAAATTTCGAAGTACTAAAGCATCCGGTACTTTGGATGGGGTTTGTTAGGCCCAATAGATCTATCTTTAGGATTCGCGTCAATTAGGGTGTCTGTTCCCTAATTCTTAGATTACCAGAGTTAATAAAAAGGGGCATATTCGATTTTGATAATTCAACCATAGAATGTAGTTTCACATACTTGTGTTTTTGTAAATCATTTATAAAAATTGCGCATGTATTCTCAGCCCAAAAATATAAAGGGTAAAAAGGTAAATGAAACTCACCATACTGTATTTCGTAGTAAAAATACATATAACGTCATTGAACAAGTGCAAGGTTAGCCCCGGATTCACGAACCTAAATTAATTATATATAATTATGTGTTGGTCAATATTTGTCTAATAAATTAGGTCAAGTCATAGTGTACCACAATCTTAATGCTCGAGACTAATATGCAAAAGTCAACAAAAGTAAATTTGACTCAAAATAATTTCCAAAAATCTATACATGATTAATATATAGTTTAAATATCTTCGTTTTATATTTTTAAATATTTTTAAAAGATTTATTAGAGTAATAATATAATTTATTTATTAATAAATAAAATTTTATATTAAATTTATGTAATAAAATTTACTTTTATATATATTAAGTAATAAAATTTATAGGGTTCATTTAATATCGTAAAGATAATATGATAGGTATTATTAAAGTAAGTTATTACACGTAGTAAAATATGTTTGTATCACATATTTATTTGATAAAATAATATCTATAATGATAGTAAGTAAAAGTTGTATTATTTTGTAATAATAATTATTATTATAAAAATATCAATATTTATAATTACTAAGATGACATTATGATAAAACGATAATTCTAATTATGTTAACTTTAATATTTACGATAATTTTTAATATTATCTTTAAAATAATAATTCTATTTAAAATAATAATAATAATGATATTTTATAGTAACAATGACATTTCTATTAAAATGATAATTTTTGTTAAAATGATAGTTTTAATACTAACGATACTTTTAATAATAATAGTAATGATAAAAATAATAAGAACGATAATTTTATCTAAATCAATATCTTATAATATTTTAATTTCATCATGATACTCTTACTCATTATTTCCTAATCGTTTCGTTTAATAGCTTTTAATCGTCTTTTATATCGTGTTCATAATAATGATAATAATAGTAATCAAAATAATTAGGTGTTACAAATATTTGTTTTAATTACTCTAATATTAATAATGATAGTTACTATAACATTATTAATGATAATACTAATAATTATCTTAATGATAATATAGTAATAGTAATAATAATAATAACAATAACAATAACCATTTTTAAATAATGATATATATTAATAATGATAATAATAATAATAATACTGTAACGACCCGGATTTTTCCAATCATTGTATACTTATGAGATTAATATTTACATAAATTAAACCTTACCAACATGATAAGCAATCCAAATTGTTGAGACTTGTGTTTTTGAAAAGAGTTTTACACAACATTTGACCGTCCAATTTGACCGATGATATCACGAACTATATAACATACGATAATTATACGTTTGTGTATATATATGTATTTATATATATTTAACATGATCTAAGAATGGTTTAACATCTCATTGTGTACTAATGACAATGAGTTATAAGTATATTTTGAAATTACTAACTTAAGTTTTCAAAACAATAACTATACGTAACATTCTTTGATATATATACTTATAACCTATAATGCTTATACATGTATCGTATATATAATGTATTTAATCACTTTTTAAGGACTTAAATACATAAAACAATATAAGTATATTCACAAAAGATAGCTATATTTGAATTCTCATTCCGTTTCCTCAAGATTTGTATACGTATATCTAGGGTATATGTACCCGTATCATACCCATCTTCTATATGTATTTACTATTGGTATATACACATCAAATCAACATCTTAATCAACATTATTACTGCCCTAGATATGAGGTAACTAGGATTTGTCAAGTAGCATGAATTATTAGTAAGAAAACAAAATTAGGAATCCTTTTCTTTCTTTATAAACTAAAAACGTTTTTATGAATGAACACCATTTCTTCACTCCATTTTCTCATACCTACACCCTCATTTCTCTCTCAAAATACTCCTAACTTCATACTTGATCATCTCCAAGCATTTTCCCCATCATTTAGCTTCAATTACAAGCCTTAAACAACATTAACCACCCATTTGAAGAAGTATACTTCCAACCTTTTGATCTAGCTCCACCACTCTTTGATTCTAAGATTTTTTCTTATATCTTACATTAACTTTGTCCAAGTAACATGAGGTAGTAAGCTTGTTCATAATCTTGTTCGATTCATAATTATATAGCTATCTTATTTTATGTTGTAAAATTTTAACAACAAGAACATAGTTTGAATGATTTCAAACTTGTTTGCAAACTAAATAGATCCTTCTAACTTAACTTTTAAAATACTTTAAGACCATTAATATATCATAATGATATGCTAACTTTTACAAAGAACACCTTAAAAACTGAATCTACGTCGTCGGAGTGCAACCGGGGGCTGTTTTGGGTTGGATAATTAAAAACCATCTTGAACTTTGAATTGGAAGTTCATGTTTTGGAAAAATGATATTTCTTATGAATATGTTAACACATAAAAATTTCATGGTTTAACTCAAAGTGTAAGTATTTTTAGAAAAATGATCATTAAATGTTGTTTTTATGATGGAAAATGATCACTTTCATAAGTTTTACCAAAGTTTGACCTATAACCTGTGATTTCGAATACAAACTAAGGTATTTTCAGTTCATATTCTTAAATTTTGACTCGATCCAAGGAAGTGGCAAGTTGAACCAACAAAAACGGAGTTGTAATAAAGAAACTACGACTAAAACAAGATTGGGTATCCGAAGTTAGTTTAGCTACGAAAATATTTGGAGATAAACTAAATTAATCATATCTTTTCTAATTAATATGATATTTTATATATAATTACTTATGATTTGATTTTATATATTTCAGGACCACCCGTAAACAACACGAGAAGATTAATCATAAGACCTCACGATTGTACGCAACACGTCATTTGACAACACGGTACTTTATGTACGCAACACGTCATTTGACAACATGGTACCATGGGTCGAGATTAATTCTGATCAATACTAATACGATGGGGTCTTTATTTATTTTATTGAGCAACTAATTGTGGACCACTAACATCGGACTGCTAACTACGGACTAAGAAAATATTAAAAGTATTAAAAGTATATATATATATATATATATATATATATATATATATATATATATATATATATATATATATATATATATGTAACGATTACTTGAAAAGAAAATATGTTGATATATTATATATATATGGTTAGGTTCGTGATATCTATCGGAGACCAAGTCGAGTTAAATACCTTCAAGGCAAAAGTGAGTATATAGTCCCACTTTTAAACTCTAAATATTTCGGGATGAGAATACATGCATTTTATGATTTACGTTATGGACACAAGTGATAAAAAATATATTCTACGTTGAGTTGTACCACTGGCATACTTCCCTGTAGCTTGGTAACTACTATTTACATGTGGTATTGTAAACGCGAATCCTGTTGATAGATCTATCGGGCCTGACAACCCCAACCGGACTGGACGACCAGTATTCAACGGTTGCACAGTACTTCGTTTCGGTGACTACACTTGGTACAGTGTAGTGAGATTTCATAATAAAGGGAATATGCGACGTTGATTAAATGTTAAGTATGGTTATCAAGTGCTCAACCACTTAGAATATTTTTATTAAAACGTTTATGTATATTAAATCTTGGGGTCTATATTTATAACGCTGCTAGCATTAAACCTATATCTCACCAACTTTATGTTGACGTTTAAAGCATGTTTATTCTCAGGTTCCTAGAAGTCTTCCGCTGTTTGAATATATGTTAGAGAAACCATGTGCATGGAGTCATACATGTTTTATTCGAGGAAGCATTGCATTCACAAAATCATCACCGTGTATTTATTTTGACTGCATTGTCAACGGAAGTATTCTTGTAAACTGTTATTTACGGTGATTGTCTATATGTAGAAATCATCAGATGTCGAAAACATTGAATTTTAAATATTCATTTATGGTATATCTTTTCAAAAGAATGCAATGTTTATAAAACGTATCATATAGAGGTCAAATGCCTCGCGATGTAATCATATGTTATTGTATTCGTCCCTATGGATTGGGTCGGGTCGTTTCATGTGGTATCAGAGCGGTGATCTTAGCGAACCAGGTCTACATTAGTGTGTCTAACTGATAAGTCGTTAGGATGCATTAGTGAGTCTGGACTTCGACCGTGTCTGCATGTCAAAAGTTTTGCTTATCATTTTGTGTCGAAAACCATCTACTTATCATCTGTAGGAAATTACCTGCTTATCATCTTAAGTCTAAACGCGTCTTACTACATTCATTGCATGAATGGTGTATAGACAAAATTCATATCTTAGCGTATTTGCTAATTCATATCTACGCGTATCTGTTACTGTAAACTTTGTCTGACATATTCCGTAAATCCCTCCGTAATCTATGAGATCTTTTGTTCTATATATGTGGATATTCTATATAATTAGAATACCACCCGATAGCCGGAAAATCATTTCATATCGAAAAATCCTTTATTCAATCATACGAAATGGAACTCGTCACTAGTTGAAGTCCCTCGGATTCCGATATGGAATACCACTCAAGCTCCGAAAGCAGTGTGACCGGAATGGATCAACCAATCAGTCATCATCTATTTTGGATGGATTGGGGATGGGTTCGTAGCCTCCTCAATCATTGGAGACAAGAAGAAGGTGATCCCTTCCATCCACCAAATTGCCCTCTTGACGATGAAGCTGAAGCACTTACCGGCGAACCTGTTCGAGAAACCATTTTCTCTCTCATTTCCAGAGTATCTCGTCACGATTATATACTACATCAAATTCTAGATTTTATTTATCCGCTCGTCCGAACCGACAATCACCCCGGTGTAATAGAAGAAGTCAACGAGCTTCGCACTCGGGTAGTGGCTTTGGAGAATACGGTACGAAGGTTACAAACACCATCAGCAGCACCAGCAGCATAACCAGTACCGTCAATAACATCAACATCGCAAGCCTCAATACCCTAAGCACCAGCAGCATCACCAGCATCAACGTTATCACCATCATCAACAGGATCATTACCACCACCAACAATCACATCCGCATCACACGCCTCAATATCACCATCCGTACCTCGGATATCAACGTCACACGCACCATAGATACCAAGAAGTACCAACAACAACAAACGATGAAGTATTTATTCATAACTTCATCGGAGAAACATTCTATGGTGATTATGTAATCTCTAAAGACATAGAGATTACCTATTTATGCCTTAACCATAAATCAGATGAGTGGACAGAAATGATAAAAGGAAGAGTAGAAACCCCGACAAGAATGATGCGTAAGGTACAAGCTAGACTTGTTTTACCAACAGCATCAGCAGTACCCTTAGCCTCACCAACACAGTCAGTGCTGTTAACATCGTTAGAATCGTCAGAAACTTTAACATCACAAGCTCCACCAGTTCAAGAATCACCGTGGACATCATCAATAACGCGTATATTGCATCAATGAGTTATGAAGTATTAACTCATTCTTCTGAAGAATTTATATAAATATTTTATATATATGAATTCGGAAACCAAAATAAATCTTTTCGTACTAAGCTATTAAGTATGAATTGAAAAAGGGTAGATACTACTCGTTTAAATTCATACTACAAATATGCAATGATGTATGTCCTTCATTAGCAACTTAATCATCGTTAACTACAATCCCTGTTTCAATTCAATGAATTTTGTTTTATAATAAACCAAGTGTATTATTCAATAATATGTTTGATTTTACACTTTCATCTTCAATGTACTCGAAGCTTACTGGGAAACAACATTCATATCTTGCGAAGTTAGCAAGAGTTCAATGAGTATCAGCATGATTTACTAAGAAAATATATATAAGAATAAATAATGAAATATTGATCCATAACTTCATTAATATTCTGTGAAGAATATGTGGTTCCTAATCGTTTTAGAGATTACTTATTCTAGCTCAAACCGAAAATCAAATGAGTCTAATATTATATTGACTTATTAAATTCATGATTACATCTGAAGAAGATATATATGTACATATATTTTCATAAAGATTGTAATAAAGTTCTCTGGTACAAAACATTACTTGTGAAATTTTTTTTTAACGGGTAGGTAATACCCGAGAGATATATAAATTCACAATTAATATGATTATATTCTTCGACTCTGATTCAACAATCATCAACTATACTCACTACCTTCACAATAATATACATTCTTTCATAGAAATCAAAACAACCATTCTCATCCAAATTTGATTACGACAAAACGAAATCCAAGTCAAGACTTAACAGAAGACATCACTCTTAGGACTCTTACATCTTTCAAAACTATACTTTGACTTCAAAACTATGCTAGAACATCATTCGATTCTTGGAACCCAGAAAAATATTTATATCATTCAAAGTCCTAAAACATCATATGTATATTAACAATTACAATCTATGATCAAACCCTTCGAAATTCCTGAAGACACTTCAAATAATGGACAATCGAGATGATGATCCAACCACACATTACCCGCAGTCTTGCACCTGAAAAGCTCTCGAAACCAAGGACATAATTTAACACGTATTCGCGTTAAATCTTTTAGCATTTATTAGCAAAAATAACTTTGCGATTCCTTTTCAAAATAGCAAATTTTGTCACAGTTTCAGCAAGTCAACCTCGACTTTCCATTCGAAGTAGCCTTATTATAACCTGTAATACATACGATTACCCTTTTGTTACCAGAGAACCTTTTATATTCCACGACATTATCAGCAGATGTACCAGCAACTCGTTACCCCTTTGGTGGAATCAACAATTGGTATTTTGAAATCTCGCAGCATTTCTATTTCGGCAGTTATATATATATATATATATATATATATATATATATATATATATATATATATATATATATATATATATATATATATATATATATATACACACAACGTCTATCCCCAAGAATTACATATTTCAAATGTGAAGTTTCTGAAAAATGCTCTAGTCTACGAATTAGTGCTATTAAGTTTTGGAAAAGACTGATAAAGTGGTAAAGACAGTAGACAACAATTACGGTCAGAAGTTTGAAAATAAAGAATAATAGATTGGAAAAGCTCAAACGAAAAATTTGGTACTGGAAAACGGATTGAGCAAAGTATAAAGGAGGTCGTGGACAAACCACAATGACGAAATCTACCTTCAAAGGATTCAAAAGATTCAGTGTGTGCTGAAACCGTTAGTAAGAACCTTACTCCTTATACTAAACCTTCACAGACAGATTTTCCGCGTCATTCCCTGATCTTAGATATTCTAAGATATCATCGTATTTTTCATTATAAATATCTCCGATATTCCTGAAGATATATTCCCAACTATCCTCATCAAAAATCATTTATCTCTTCACAATATTTGCGTTACAACATAAAAGAAACTGTGTTAGTTTCTAAATTCTGAAAAATTCGAGTTTAAAATATGAATGTTTTGAAGTAGTGTTGGAAACTGAAGCATGAAATAGTATAATATAATGACACTTGATCAACGTGATTATATTACAGTAATTCATGCTGAGTTTCTAAATGGAACATAATGATTCACAGATCATAACGTCATCATGTGTCATGTTACACAACTCTTACATTCTACCCAATCTCCAAACATATTAAGAACATATCTCCTTGATAATTCTATCTTTTCGGACATTCTGGTAACTTACCAAATCAAGATCGTGTAATTACTATTTCCTTCTTAGAACATTAATTATGTTTATTTCAAAAACCATACCTACGAATTCCGGACCATTATTTGCTTGACTCGAAGTCAGGAAGAGGAAACAGAAGTATGGAACTGTTAAATATAAAAGAAAATATAAAGCTCGACAACAACAAATAAATTACAAACCATGTATATCAATACGTATTGCAACGTAAAGGTACGGGAGAATTAACAATACTATAACCCCAAGGTAATAGTAGAAATAAATAAAATCCTCCGAAGGTAGATGAAAAAGAAGAATGACAGAGATGAAAGTTAAGAGTATATACAGGATCAGTACTGGATGAAGCATACTGATAAATGTTTTAAAGTATGAATTGAGGGAGGAAGAATAGAAGGTATGAGTTGTAAGGAAATGAAGGGAGGTGGATTTATAGTAAAAGATCCGACAGAGCAATCAAAATAGATGATCGCATTTAAAGCGGATTCTAATTTTCTTGATTATCGAAGAATCAAATCTCATTATGAAGATTTTACTCCAAATCTCTTGAACTTGGAAATCAATCCTATCTACGTCAAAAGATATGACGAATCTATACCTACTCATTTCACCCTTTGGTGATAGCCTCACTCGTACTCTTCACAAAAATCAAATTGCTTTATCAATATTACTTGATGATAATAAAACTCTAATTTCCAACTCGTATACGTCATGAAAACATACATATTGTCAGCCATGACCATCCCATTCAAATTTCGGGACGAAATTTATTTAACGGGTAGGTACTGTAACGACCCGGATTTTTCCAATCATTTTATACTTGTGAGATTAATATTTACATAAATTAAACCTTACCAACATGATAAGCAATCCAAATTGTTAAGACTTGTGTTTTTGAAAAGAGTTTTACACAACGTTTGACCGTCCAATTTGACCGATGATATCACGAACTATATAACATACGATAATTATACGTTTGTGTATATATATGTATTTATATATATTTAACATGATCTAAGGATGGTTTAACATCTCATTGTGTACTAATGAAAATGAGTTATAAGTATATTTTGAAACTACTAACTTAAGTTTTCAAAACGATAACTATACGTAACATTCTTTGATATATATACTTATAACCTATAATGCTTATACATGTATCGTATATATAATGTATTTAATCACTTTTTAAGGACTTAAATACATAAAACAATATAAGTATATTCACAAAAGATAGCTATATTTGAATTCTCATTCCGTTTCCTCAAGATTTCTATACGTATATCTAGGGTATATGTACCCGTATCATACCCAGCTTCTATATGTATTTACTATTGGTATATACACATCAAATCAACATCCTAATCAACCTTATTACTACCCTAGATATGAGGTAACTAGGATTTATCAAGTAGCATGAATTATTAGTAAGAAAACAAAATTAGGAATCCTTTTCTTTCTTTATAAACTAAAAACGTTTTTATGAATGAACACCATTTCTTCACTCCATTTTCTCATACCTACACCCTCATTTCTCTCTCAAAATACTCCTAACTTCATACTTGATCATCTCCAAGCATTTTCCCCATCATTTAGCTTCAATTACAAGCCTTAAACACCATAAGAAAACTCTTTCAAGAACATATCAAAATAACCACCCATTTGAAGAAGTATACTTCCAACCTTTTGATCTAACTCCACCACTCTTTGATTCCAAGATTTTTTCTTATCTCTTACAGTAACTTTGTCCAAGTAACTTGAGGTATTAACCTTGTTCATAATCTTGTTCGATTCATAATTATATAGCTATCTTATTTTATGTTGTAAAATTTTAACAACAAGAACATAGTTTGAATGATTTCAAACTTGTTTGCAAACTAAATAGATCCTTCTAACTTAACTTTTAAAACACTTTAAGACCTGTAATATATCATAATGATATGCTAACTTAACAAGATATAACTTGGTTTACAAAGAACACCTTAAAAACTAAATCTACGTCGTCGGAGTGCAACAGGAGGCTGTTTTGGGTTGGATAATTAAAAACCATCTTGAACTTTGAATTGGAAATTCATGTTCTGGAAAAATGATATTTCTTATGAATATGTTAACACATAAAAATTTCATGGTTTAACTCAAAGTGTAAGTATTTTTAGAAAAATGATCATTAAATGTTGTTTTTATGATGGAAAATGATCACTTTCATAAGTTTTACCAAAGTTTGACCTATAACTTGTGATTTCGAATACAAACTAAGGTATTTTCAGTTCATATTCTTAAAATTTGACTCGATCCAAGGAAGTGGCAAGTTGAACCAACAAAAACGGAGTTGTAATGAAGAAACTACGAATAAAACAAGATTGGGTATCCGAAGCTAGTTTAGCTACGAAAATATTTGGAGATAAAGTAAATTAATCATATCTTTTCTAATTAATATGATATTTTATATATAATTACTTATGATTTGATTTTATATATTTCAGGACCACCCGTAAACAACACGAGAAGATTAATCATAAGACCTCATGATTGTACGCAACACGTCATTTGACAACATGGTACTTTATGTAAGCAACACGTCATTTGACAACATGGTACCATGGGTCGAGATTAATTCTGATCAATACGAATACGATGGGGTCTTTATTTATTTTATTGAGTAACTAATTGTGGACCACTAACATCGGACTGCTAACTACGGACTAAGAAAATATTAAAAGTATTAAAAGTATATATATATATATATATATATATATATATATATATATATATATATATATATATATATATGTAACGATTACTTGAAAAGAAAATATGTTGATATATTATATATATATATATATATATATATATATATATATATATATATATATATATATATATATATATATATATATATATATATATATATATATATATATATATATATATATATGGTTAGGTTCGTGATATCTATTGGAGACCAAGTCGAGTTAAATACCTTCAAGGCAAAAGTGAGTATATAGTCCCACTTTTAAACTCTAAATATTTCGGGATGAGAATACATGCATTTTATGATTTACGTTATGGACACAAGTGATAAAAAAATATATTCTACGTTGAGTTGTACCACTGGCATACTTCCCTGTAGCTTGGTAACTACTATTTATATGTGGTATTGTAAACGCGAATCCTGTTGATAGATCTATCGGGCCTGACAACCCCAACCGGACTGGACGACCAGTATTCAACGGTTGCACAGTACTTCATTTCGGTGACTACACTTGGTACAGTGTAGTGAGATTTCATAATAAAGGAAATATGCGACGTTGATTAAATGTTAAGTTTGGTTATCAAGTGCTCAACCACTTAAAATATTTTTATTAAAACGTTTATGTATATGAAATCTTGTGGTCTATATTTATAACGCTCCTAGCATTAAACCTATATCTCACCAACTTTATGTTGACGTTTAAAGCATGTTTATTCTCAGGTTCCTAGAAGTCTTCCGCTGTTTGAATATATGTTAGAGAAACCATGTGCATGGAGTCATACATGTTTTATTCGAGGAAGCATTGCATTCACAAAATCATCACCGTGTATTTATTTTGACTGCATTGTCAACGGAAGTATTCTTGTAAACTATTATTTACGGTGATTGTCTATATGTAGAAATCATCAGATGTCGAAAACATTGAATTTTAAATATTCATTTACGGTATATCTTTTCAAAAGAATGCAATGTTTATAAAACGTATCACATAGAGGTCAAATGTCTCGCGATGTAATCATATGTTATTGTATTCGTCCCTATGGATTGGGTCGGGTCGTTTCAAATACTAATAATAATAATAATAATAATAATAATAATAATAATAATTGGATAATAATAATACTAATTATAACTTTAACGATAATAACGATAGTAATAATAAAAAAAATAACTATTTTTAATGATAAATCCCTTTTATTGATAAAGATAATAATAATGATAATAATAAGATAAAACTAGAATGACGATAAAAACGACGATAATAATAATCATTTTTAATAAAAATATCAAAAATTCAATTGATTATAACTTCTAATCCGTTCATCGAAACCATTCGATATCTAAAGGAAAAGTCCTTAATTTTTCGCTAGTTTTCCGAGGACATGCATATCTTATACCTTATCTCAACCGCAAGTGTAACTAATTCAATATTCAACCTAACATGTCTAAGGGCAATATCAAAAGTACAAGCATGCATAATCCTAAATACTCGAGCACTAGTCAGGGATACACTATTAGTATGTAAAAGTTAAATTATGAGTACTCACGTATCAATATTGAGATTCAATATTGCAGGAAAGGTACGTAGACGCAACGGAAATGATAAACACTATATTGACCTCACGAGCATACCCATGAACCATACTCAATCACCTCCATAGCTATAACCCATAATTTCCTTAATCCTATCCTACTCGAAAAATAATTTCGAAATCACTCGGACAGCACTCCGTCGTTATATTTTATGTATACTAATAATATCTTGAAATAATACGGAGTAAATATATATATGTAAATCGATTGAGAGAGTTTAGAGAAAAATATTTTCAAGTTTCTATGAAATAATGAAACCTATTGAATTCTATTTATAATAGATTTTTGAATTATTAAAGTGAATTATTAAAGTATGAATTATTAAAGTGAATTATTAAAGTATGAATTATTAAAGTGAATTATTAAAGTATGAATTATTAAAGTAAATTATTAAAGTGAATTATTAAAGTATGAATTATTAAAGTTAAAGTAAAGTAAAAATAAAGTAAAGGTAAAGTTTAAGTATAGTAAAAGTATAAAACTATGTACGTATAATACGCGTATAAATATATATAATATTAATTTAAATCGTTATATATATTTAATAAAATAAAATATAAATATCGTTATCTTTATCATACTAGTTAAGTAATGAGTTGTCAAAAGTTGTTCTAGATATTTATAAAAGTTATATACGTTTTAATAATAAAGTTCTTTTTAAACTGAAAACGTTTTTGTACGTTTGAAACTAAATAGATCAATCGAGTCTTTATGAGATTCAATCTTTCACTATCCTTTGTCTAGTTCTCAATGATTAACAATTTGTTCTTATTTATAAATCACTTTACCATTTTCCGATTTTTGTTAAAATGGAAAGATTTCTCAAATCAACGTGGGCCTTTCAACAGAGACTTGTAATCATAATTCAATATATCTGATAATTCAATCATTTGATCTTATCTTCTAATTCCATTGATAAACATTTTGAAACAGATACAATCATATAAAGTATTTAATCTAATATTTTGTTTACGTTTCAAGTTATAATATATATACACATATACATATATAATCATATTCGTTTAATGGTTCGTGAATCGTTGGAACTTGGTCGAGGTTGAATGAATGTATGAACATAGTTTAAAATTCTTGCAATTTAACTTAACAAATATTGCTTATCGTGTCGGAAACATATAAAGATTAAATTTTAAATTTGGTTGGAAATTTCCGGGTTGTCACAGTACCTACCCGTTAAAGAAATTCCGTCCCGAAATTTGAGTGGAAAGGTCGTGAATGATAATAAGTATGTTTTCATGATGCATACGGGCTGAAAATTAGAGTTTTATCATCAGCGAATAATTTGGATAAACAATCCATTTATATGAACAGTACGAATGAAGCTAACATAGAAGAGTGAAATGAGTAAGTGTAGATTCATCTTATCATTTGACGTAGATATGATTGATTCCCAGATTTCAAGGGATTTGAAGAAAATCTTCTTAATAAGATTTGACTCTCCAGTAATCAAGGGAATTAGGATCCGCTTTAGATGCGATCGTCCATTTTAATTGTTCTGTCGGAGATTTTCTTATAAATTCACCTCCTTCGTTTCCTTACAACTCACACCTTCTGTTGATGCATTTTATGTAAGTCCCTAGACATCTACCCACGTCCCTTGCAGGTACAACAGTTTACAGGCCACCATGATTGCTCGTTATTATCCTATCCGTGTTTGTATGTGGTTACAGGAACTGCAGGAACGAGATTTAGATGTTTAACTATGTTAGACTTAGTCAGACGTACGAGTGAAGCCTCACTAGTATGGCTGACAGGCTCATACGCACGGTTGATGCTGAGCTAAGTCACAATTACAACCTAAATGAGAAGACACGAGTGAGTGATCACCCGTATGGCTGATGAAGCCAACTCATATGTGTGATGAATGAATCATATGGGTGAGTCAACAGCAGGGGTATATAAAGTCTTATGTTCTTCATTTTAGGTTAAGCCTCTCATTTGTTACACACACTCAGATCTAGTGAGCTCCTCCGATTCTCTCTCAGTCCAAATCACCCAGGTGGTGAATAATAGCTCTAGGTGTTGATCTAATCACACTTAATTTAGTTGTGGTTTGACTAAATTAATCAAAAAAAAAAACTTAACCTATTCACTAGAGGGTTTGATTCACTTATTCCGCCATTGTGTGAGTTAAATCTGTTGATTTCTAAGTTCTTAGTCATGTTTCATCACCTTCTATTCTTTCCCCATCAACTCATATTTTAAAGTATTCATCAATATGCTCCATCCAGTTCTGATTCTCGATATACTTCTAACTTTCATATCTGTCATTCTTCTTTTTCATCTACCGCCGGAAGAATCTATTTACTTCTACTATACTCTTGGGTTTATAGTGCTTGTAGTTCTCCCGTGTCTTTATATTGCTATATGCATCGATATATGGTTTATAATTTCTGGTTTGTCGTTGGGATTTATATGTTCCCTTATATTTCAAAGTCTCTACTTCTGTCTTCTATAATCATTATCATTCACAGTTAATGCTCTCTTTTATTTGCTGCAATTTATACCCCAATTTCTATTTCAGAGTTTTGTCCTTTCGTTTCTTCTTCTTGCGATTAAGCACCGCTTGTAATGGTCCAGAATTCACAGATATGAATTTCGGAATGAACATTGTTAATGTTCTAGGAAGGAAATTGTGATGGCACGATCTTGACTTGTCAAATTACTAGAATACCTTGGAAAAGGCCGAATCATCAAGAAATATTTTCTTGATATTTTAGAGGTTAAATAGAATACAAGAGTCGTATAACATGGCACATGATGATGTTATGATCTGTGAATCATCACATTCCATTTAGAAACTCAGCATGACTTACTGTAATATAATCACATTGATCAAGTGTCATTATATTATACTAATTCATGCTTCAGTTCCCAACATTACTTCAAAATATTCCTATTTGAAACTTGAATGTTTCAGAATTTAGAAACTAAAATAGTTTCTTTTAAGATGTAATAAAGATAGCGCGAAGAGGTAAATGATTTCAAATAAGAAAAATTAAGAAAATATCTTCAGAAATATGGAGGATATTTATAATGAAAGATATGATGATATTTTAGAATTTCTAATATCAGAGGATGATGAAGAATATTGTCCGCAGGAGTTTAGAGTCAGGAGCAAGGTATTCGTTAATGACTTCAGCAGGTACTGAATCATTTGTATCCTTTGAAGTCAGGTTCAGTCTTTGTAATTTGTCCACAGCCTCCTTCCTACTTTGCTCAATCCGTTTTTCAGTTCCAAAACTTCTCTTTTTCTGCGCTTTGCCAGCACACTTCATCATTATCATCCAGCTTTTACCGTTTAAAGTCGTTTATAGTTTTTGCTGCTTCATCAGCATTTTTTTTCCATTTTCGGAGAACCAATTCGTAGTTCGGAGTGTTTTTCAGAAACTTCACATTCAAATTAAGTCCAGAAGATAGACGTTATATATACACATATAACTGTTGGCGTAGACATCCTGCGAGATTTCAAAATACTGATTGCTAATTCCCAATGATTCGTATGGCAATTCTCATTACACGATGCGAATGAGTAAATGATGTGGTTTCAATGAATAATTATAATGACTTTTTGGAGAGGCTAAAGTCAAAGGGTAATGAAGTTGTTGATACATCTGCTAATAATGTGGTGGAATGTAAAAGGTTCCCTGGTAATGATGGTGTATATCTCAAGGTTATAATAAGGTTAGTCTGACTGAAAAGTCGAAGTTGACTTGCTGGAGTTGTGACAAAACTGGCTACTTTGAATAGGAGTCGCAAAGTTATTTTTGCTAATAAATGCCAAAGAATCTGACGCGGATACGTTGTTTAAACTTTTACTTTGGTTTCAAGAGTTTTTCGAGTACATAACTGTGGGTAACATGTGGTTGGATCATCATCTCGATTGCTCATCATTCGAAGTGTCTTCAGAAATTTTCGAAGGGTTTGAACACAGATTGTAATTGTTAACATACATTTGATGTTCTAACACAGTTTTGAAGTCAAAATATAGCTTGTGAAAGATGTAAGGATCTAAGAGTGATGATTTTGGTCATATCTCAAGTTGAATTTTGAGATTTCAAAATCAGAATATGTAATTAAATTTTGAATGAGTATGGTTGTTTTGATTTCTATAAAAGAATATATATTGTTGTGAAAGTAGGGAGTATAATGGATGATTTGCTGAATCAGATTCGAAGAATGTAACATATTAATTGTGAATTTATATATCTCTCGAGTATTACCTACCCGTTAAAAAAAATTTCACAATTAATATTTTGTACAAAAGAATTTTATTACAGTCTTTATGAAAATATATATATGTATATTTTCTTCAGATGTAACATAGATTTAATGAGTTAATGTTAAATTATACTCATTTGATTTACGGTTGAAACTAGATTTGAATAATCCCTAAAGGCTTTAAAAAGTACATAACTTTTACGCAGTATTTCTTTAATGACATTGAAATTATGAATCAATACTTCGTTATTTGTTGATGTATGATGTTCGGTTCGTGGAATTCTTGTGAATTTTACAAAGTACGAATGATGTTATCTGAAAAGTTTCGGGTACATCGATGATGAAAGTGTAAAATCAAATATATACTTGATTTATTATGAATTGGAATTTGTTGAATTGCGACAGAGATTGTAGTTAACGCTGGTTAAGTTGCGGCCGAAGGACGTACATTATTGCATATTTGTAATATGAATTAACTGAGTAGTTAAGATTCACACACAATAGCTTAGCACGGAAAGATTTATTTCAATATATATATATATATATATATATATATATATATATATATATATATATATATATATATATATATATATATATATATATATATATATATATATATAATATACATATAATTTCTTCAGAGGGAATGAGTTAATTCTTCATAACTCGTTGATACAATATACACGTTATTAATTCGTAATGATGTCCACAGTGATTCTTGAACTGACGGAGTTTGTGATGTTATCGGTGTTGTTGATTCGGATGTTGACTGTACTGACGATGATGGTAACGCTGACGGTACTGTTGATGCTGTTGGTAAAGCAAGTTTAGTTTGTTAATCACACACCATTTTTGTCAGGGTTTCTACTCTTCCTTCTATCATTTTGGTTCGTTTAACTGATTTATGGTTAGGGCTAGATTAGATAATCTCTAAGACTTTAGAGATTACATAATGTTTCTCCAATGAAGTTATGAATTAATACTTCGTCAGTTATTGTTGTTGGTACTCCTTGGTATCTATGGTGCGTATGACGTTGATGCTCGTGGAACAGATTGTGAAGTTGAGGTTTACGAAGCGGTTGTGGTTGGAGGTGGTAATGGTACTGTTGGCGTTGATGATGGTGGTACTGGTTATGCTGCTGGTGCTGCTGCTGGTGTTTGTAATATTTGCACCATATTCTCCAAAGTCACTACCCGAGCGCGAAGCTCGTTGACTTCTTCTATTATACCGGGGTGATTGTCGGTTCGGACGAGCGGATAAATATAATCTAGAATTTTATGTAGTATATAATCGTGACGAGATACTCTGAAAATGAGAGAGAAAATGGTGTTTCGGATTGGTTCGCCGGTAAGTGCTTCAGGTTCTTCGTTAAGAGGGCAATAGGGTGGATGGAAGGGATCACCTTCTTCTTGTCTCCAATGATTAAGGAGGCTACGAACCCATGCCCAATTCATCCAGAATAAATGATGGCTGATTGGTTGATCCATTCCGGTCACACTGCTTTCAGAGCTGGAGTGGGATTCCATTTCGGAATCCGAGGAACTTAAATTAATGATGAATTCCATTTCGTACGATTGAATAAGGATTTTTCGATATGAAATGATTTTCGGTTATCGGATGGTATTCTAATTACATAGAATATCCATAGATATAGAACAAAAGATTTCGTAGATTACGGAGGAATTTTCGGGATATGTCAGGTAAAGTTTAAAGTAACAGATACGATAAGATATGATTTAGCAGATATGCTAAGATATGAATTTTGTCTATACACTACTCATGCAATTAATGTAGCAAGACGTGTCTAGACTAGTAATGATAAGCAGGTAATTTCCTAAGAATGATAAGCAGATGATTTCCGACTAAAAATGATAAACAAAACTTTTGACATGCAGACATGGTCGAAGTCCAGACTCACTAATGCATCATAACGACTTATCAGTTAGACACACTAATGCAGACATGGTTCGCTAAGACCACCACTCTGATACCAACTGAAAGGACCCGTTCATATACATTATAAACGATTCACAATAGTTTATTACATTGCGAGGTATTTGACCTCTATATGATACATTTTACAAACATTGCATTCGTTTTTAAAAGACAAACTTTCTTTACATCGAAAATTGACAGGCATGCATACCATTTCATAATATCCACTATCCAACTATAAATTGATTTAATAATAATCTTTGATGAACTCAATGACTCGAATGCAACGTTCTTCGAAATATGCTATGAAAGACTCCAAGTAATATCTTTAAAATGAGCAAATGCACAGCGGAAGATTTCTTTAACACCTGAGAATAAACATGCTTTAAAGTGTCAACCAAAAGGTTGGTGAGTTCATTAGTTTATTATAATCATTTATTTCCATCATTTTAATAGACCACAAGAATTTCATTTCCAGTTCTCATAAATATACGTCCCATGCATAGTGACAAAAATAATCATTCATATGGTGAACACCTGGTAACCGACATTAACTAGATACATATAAGAATATCCCCTATCATTCCGGGATCCTCCTTCGGACATGATATAAATTTCGAAGTACTAAAGCATCCGGTACTTTGGATGGGGTTTGTTAGGCCAAATAGATCTATCTTTAGGATTCGCGTCAATTAGGGTGTCTGTTCCCTAATTCTTAGATTACTAGACTTAATAAAAAGGGGCATATTCGATTTCAATAATTCAACCATAGAATGTAGTTTCACATACTTGTGTCTATTTTGTAAATAATTTATAAAAATTGCGCATGTATTCTCAGCCCAAAAATATAAAGGGTAAAAAGGCAAATGAAACTCACCATACTGTATTTCGTAGAAAAAATACATATAACGTCATTGAACAAGTGCAAGGTTGGCCTCCGATTTATGAACCTAAATTAATTATATATAATTATGTGTTGGTCAATATTTGTCTAACAAATTAGGTCAAGTCATAGTGTACCACAATCCTAATGCTCGAGACTAATATGCAAAAGTCAACAAAAGTAAATTTGACTCAAAATAATTTTCAAAAATCTATACATGATTAATATATAGTTTAAATATCGTCGTTTTATATTTTTAAATATTTTTAAAAGATTTATTAGAGTAATAATATAATTTATTTATTAATAAATAAAATTTTATATTAAATTTATGTAATAAAATATACTTTTATATATATTAAGTAATAAAATTTATAGGGTTCATTTAATATCATAAAGATAATATGATAGGTATTATTAAAGTAAGTTATTACACGTAGTAAAATACGTTTGTATCACATATTTATTTGATAAAATAATATCTATAATGATAGTAAGTAAAAGTTGTATTATTTTGTAATAATAATTATTATTATAAAAATATCAATATTTATAATTACTAAGATGACATTATGATAAAACGATAATTCTAATTATGTTAACTTTAATATTTACGATAATTTTTAATATTATCTTTAAAATAATAATTCTATTTAAAATAATAATAATAATGATATTTTATAGTAACAATGACATTTATATTAAAATGATAATTTTTATTAAAATGATAGTTTTAATACTAACGATACTTTTAATAATAATAGTAATGATAAAAATAATAAGAACGATAATTTTATCTAAATCAATATCTTATAATATTTTAATTTCATCATGATACTCTTACTCATTATTTCCTAATCGTTTCGTTTAATAGCTTTTAATCGTCTTTTATATTGTGTTCATAATAATGATAATAATAGTAATCAAAATAATTAGGTGTTACAAATATTTGTTTTAATTACACTAATATTAATAATGATAGTTACTATAACATTATTAACGATAATACTAATAATTATCTTAATGATAATATAGTAATAGTAATAATAATAATAACAATAACCATTTTTAAATAATGATATATATATTAATAATGATAATAATAATAATAATAATACTAATAATAATAATAATAATAATAATTGGATAATAATAATACTAATTATAACTTTAACGATAATAACGATAGTAATAATAAAGAAAAATAACAACTTTTAATGATAAATCCCTTTTATTGATAAAGATAATAATAATGATAATAATAAGATAAAACTAGAACGACGATAAAAACGACGATAATAATAATCATTTTTAATAAAAATATCGAAAATTCAATTGATTATAACTTCTAATCCGTTCATCAAAACCATTCGATATCTAAAGGAAAAGTCCTTAATTTTTCGCTAGCTTTCCAAGAACATGCATATCTTATACCTTATCTCAACCGCAAGTGTAACTAATTCAATATTCAACCTAACATGTCTAAGGGCAATATCAAAAGTACAAGCATGCATAATCCTAAATACTCGAGCACTAGTCAGGGATACACTATTAGTATGTAAAAGTTAAATTATGAGTACTCACGTATCAATATTGAGATTCAATATTGCAGGAAAGGTACGTAGACGCAACGGAAATGATAAACACTATATTGACCTCACGAGCATACCCATGAACCATACTCAATCACCTCCATAGCTATAACCCATAATTTCCTTAATCCTATCCTACTCGAAAAACAATTTAGAAATCACTCGGACAGCACTCCGTCATAATATTTTATGTATACTAATAATATCTTGAAATAATACGGAGTAAATATATATATATAAATCGATTGAGAGAGTTTAGAGAAAAATATTTTCAAGTTTCTATGAAAAAATGAAACCTATTGAATTCTATTTATAATAGATTTTTAAATAATTAAAGTGAATTATTAAAGTATGAATTATTAAAGTGAATTATTAAAGTATGAATTATTAAAGTGAATTATTAAAGTATGAATTATTAAAGTGAATTATTAAAGTATGAATTATTAAAGTGAATTATTAAAGTTAAAGTAAAGTAAAAATAAAGTAAAGGTAAAGTTTAAGTATAGTAAAAGTAAAAAACTATGTACGTATAATACGCGTATAAATATATTTAATATTAATTTAAATCGTTATATATATTTAATAAAATAAAATATAAATATCGTTATCTTTATCATACTAGTTAAGTAATGAGTTGTCAAAAGTGGTTCTAGATATTTATAAAAGTTATATACGTTTTAATAATAAAGTTCTTTTTAAATTGAAAACGTTTTTGTACGTTTGAAACTAAATAGATCAATCGAGTCTTTATGAGATTCATTCTTCCACTATCCTTTGTCTAGTTCTCAATGATTGACAATTTGTTCTTATTTATAAATCACTTTACCATTTTCCGAATATTGTTAAAATGGAAAAATTTCTCAAATCAACGTGGGCCTTTCAACAGAGACTTGTAATCATAATTCAATATATCTGATAATTCAATCATTTGATCTTATCTTCTAATTCCATTGATAAACATTTTGAAACAGATACAATCATATAAAGTATTTAATCTAATATTTTGTTTACGTTTTAAGTTATAATATATATACACATATACATATATAATCATATTCGTTTAATGGTTCGTGAATCGTTGGAACTTGGTCGAGGTTGAATGAATGTATGAACATAGTTTAAAATTCTTGCAATTTAACTTAACAAATATTGCTTATCGTGTCGGAAACATATAAAGATTAAAGTTTAAATTTAGTTGAAAATTTCCGGGTTGTCACAAGCTTCGCGTATGGACGGTATCTCTCTGCGCTCTTCTAGTATATCTAGGTTAGTGCGCAAGGCTTCATCATTACTTAACTCATTGAAGCTACGTATGCGCTACGTTGGAACCAACAATTCAGCGGGGATTACCGCTTCCGTTCCATAAACTAAGTTGAATGGTGTTACTCATGTGCTATTTTTATGAGCAGTGCAATGCGCCCACAAAACACTCGGGAGCTCATCAACCCACTCATTTTCATATAAGGCAAGGCACGATTTTATTCCCCTCACGACATCTCGGTTTGTTATTTCACATTGTCCATTTGCCAGGTGAGGGACTGAAGTAAAAGATTGCTTGATGTTTAGTTCTCGAAACCAGCTCCTAAAAGGCTCGCCTTCAAACTGAGTACCGTTATCACTGACAATTTCATTGGGGATACCAAACCTGCACATAATATCTGCCCAAAAGAAGTTTCGAATGCGCCTGCTAGTAATTGTTGCCAATGCTTTTGCCTCCACCCATTTAGTGAAGTAATCGATTGCTACCACCAAGAATTTTTGTAACACCATCCATTTTTTTAAATACACAGCGGAAACATTATACATATAATAATTACATAACCATAATTATGTTTTACAATACCACACGGTTATTATAACATGTCTAAGGGCAATATCAAAAGTACAAGCATGCATAATCCTAAATACTCGAGCACTAGTCAGGGATACACTATTAGTATGTAAAAGTTAAATTATGAGTACTCAAGTATCAATATTGAGATTCAATATTGCAGGAAAGGTACGTAGACGCAACGGAAATGATAAACACTATATTGACCTCACGAGCATACCCATGAACCATACTCAATCACCTCCATAGCTATAACCCATAATTTCCTTAATCCTATCCTACTCGAAAAACAATTTTGAAATCACTCGGACAGCACTCCATCGTAATATTTTATGTATACTAATAATATCTTGAAATAATACGGAGTAAATATATATATGTAAATCGATTGAGAGAGTTTAGAGAAAAATATTTTCAAGTTTCTATGAAATAATGAAACCTATTGAATTCTATTTATAATAGATTTTTAAATAATTAAAGTGAATTATTAAAGTATAAATTATTAAAGTGAATTATTAAAGTATGAATTATTAAAGTGAATTATTAAAGTTAAAGTAAAGTAAAAATAAAGTAAAGGTAAAGTTTAAGTATAGTAAAAGTAAAAAACTATGTACGTATAATACGCGTATAAATATATATAATATTAATTTAAATCGTTATATATATTTAATAAAATAAAATATAAATATCGTTCTCTTTATCATACTAGTTAAGTAATGAGTTGTCAAAAGTGGTTCTAGATATTTATAAAAGTTATATACGTTTTAATAATAAAGTTCTTTTTAAACTGAAAACGTTTTTGTACGTTTGAAACTAAATAGATCAATCGAGTCTTTATGAGATTCAATCTTCCACTATCCTTTGTCTAGTTCTCAATGATTGACAATCTGTTCTTATTTATAAATCACTTTACCATTTTCCGAATATTGTTAAAATGGAAAGATTTCTCAAATCAACGTGGGCCTTTCAACAGAGACTTGTAATCATAATTCAATATATCTGATAATTCAATCATTTGATCTTATCTTCTAATTCCATTGATAAACATTTTGAAACAGATACAATCATATAAAGTATTTAATCTAATATTTTGTTTACGTTTCAAGTTATAATATATATACACATATACATATATAATCATATTCGTTTAATGGTTCGTGAATCGTTGGAACTTGGTCGAGGTTGAATGAATGTATGAACATAGTTTAAAATTCTTGCAATTTAACTTAACAAATATTGCTTATCGTGTCGGAAACATATAAAGATTAAATTTTAAATTTAGTTGGAAATTTCCGGGTTGTCACAAGCTTCGCGTATGGACGGTATCTCTCTGCGCTCTTCTAGTATATCTAGGTTAGTGCGCAAGGCTTCATCATTACTTAACTCATTGAAGCTACGTATGCACTACGTTGGAACCAACTATTCAGCGGGGATTACCGCTTCCGTTCCATAAACTAAGTTGAACGGTGTTACTCATGTGCTATTTTTATGAGCAGTGCAATGCGCCCACAAAACACTCGGGAGCTCATCAACCCACTCATTTTCATATAAGGCAAGGCACGATTTTATTCCCCTCACGACATCTCGGTTTGTTATTTCACATTGTCCATTTGCCAGGTTGTCATAACCCGACCTTAACCATAAGGACGAATACAATAACATATGATTTCATCGCGAGGTATTGACCTCTATATGCGACATTTTTCAAAAACTGCATTTGTTTTTACAATACAAACCATAGCTTTTATTACAAATACAAGGTTTAAACAACTTAATAAGGATTATCGTTTAGCGATAATCTTAGACTTACAAACTTTACATGTGATAATAACAATACGACCTCCAACATATTTTACATTACAAATCCTCCGATATGCAGTTTTATTTTTGACACAAATATGCATACTCAAGATCTTGCTTAAATTCAACATGTTGCAGCGGAAGCTTTTAGTTATCACCTGAGAATAAACATGCTTAAAACGTCAACATAAAGTTGGTGAGATATAGGTTTAATGCCGGCAGCAATATATCTATATATATATATATATATATATATATATAGACCACAAGATTTCATATATAAACATTTTAATAAAAATATTCTAAGTGGTTGAGCACTTGGTAACCATACTTAACATTTAATCACGTCGCATATTCCCTTTATTATGAAATCTTACTACACCGTACCAAGTGTAGTCACGAAACGAAGTACTGTGCAACCGTTGAATACTGGTCGTCCAGTCCGGTTGGGGTTGTCAGGCCCGATAGATCTATCAACAGGATTCGCGTTTACAATACCGCTGTAAATAGTAGTTACCAAGCTACAGGGAAGTATGCCAGTGGTACAACTCAACGTAGAATATATTTTTCAGTTACTTGTGTCCATATCGTAAAACATAAAATTCATGTATTCTCATCCCGAAATATTTAGAGTTTAAAAGTGGGACTATATACTCACTTTTGCCTTGAAGATATATATATTTTGACTTGGTCTCCGGTTGATATCACGAACCTATCCATATATAATATATCAATATATTTTCATTTTAAACAATCGTCACGTATATATACTTATAATACTTTTAATGTCTTCTTAGTCCGTAGTTAGCAATTCAATTTTAATGGTTCATATTTAGGTGTTCAATAAATAAATAAAACCCCCATCGAAATAAATAAAACCCCCATCGAAATAAATAAAACCCCCATCGTATTTGTATTGGTCGGGATTAATCTTGACCCATGGTACCTATATTGTCAAGAAGACGTATTGCGTACAATCATGGGATCTTATGATTAATCTTCTCGTATAGTTTATGGGTGATCCTGAAATATATAAAAATTAAATTATGAGTACATATATATAAAATATCATGTTATTTTAGAAAGATGTGATTTATTTAATTTTTCTCCAATTATTTTCGTGGCTAAACTAGTTTTGGATATCCGATCTTGTTTTAGTCATAGTTTCTTCGTTACAACTCCGTTTTCGTTGGTTCAACTTGCCACTTCCTTGGATCGAGTCCTTCTTTAAGAATATGAACTATAAATACCTTAGTTTGTATTCGAAATCACAGGTCATAGGTCAAACTTTGGTGAAACTTATGAAGTTGATCATTTTCCATCATGTAAACAACCTTAAATGATTATTTTTCTAAAAATACTTATACTTTGAGTTAAATCATGAAATTTTTATGTGTTAACATATTCATAGTAAATATCAATTTTCCAGAAAATAAGCCTCCAATTCAAAGTTCAAGATGGTTTTTAATTATCCAACCCAAAACAGCCCCCGGTTGTACTCCGACGACGTAAATTCAGTTTTTAAGGTGTTCTTTGAAAAACCAAGTTTTACCTTGTTAAGTTAGCATATCCTTATGATATATTACAGGTCTTGAAGTATTTTAAAAGTTAAGTTAGAAGGATCTATTTAGTTTGCAAACAAGTTTGAAAACATTCAAACTATGTTCTTGTTGTTAAAATTTTATACCATAAAATAAGATAACTATATATATATGAATCGAATAAGGTTATGAACAAAGTTACTACCTCAAGTTACTTGGACAAGGTTGCTGTAAAAGAGAAGTAAAAACCTAGAATCAAAAGAGTGGTGGAGTTGGATGAAAGATTGGAAGTAAACTTGTGTTCTTGGAAGGATTCTTGAAGTGTTTTTGTAAGGGTTTTCTTATGGTGATTAAGTGATGTTTTTGAAGCTAGATCTTCATGGTTGTGGGCTGAGATGGTTAAAGGTTTTAAGGCTCTTGAAAGTGTGTTCCTAACTAGCAAAATGATGTAGCAAAATTGAAAATGGATGGAGTATATATGGTGGTGATGGTGGCGTGAATGATGAAGATCATGGACAAAATTTATGTTGTAATTTTGTGTAATTAGTCATACTATCATACAAAAGTAATTACCTTATACTTAAGGCATGAACAAGAGAGTTACCTTATACATAAGGCATGAACAAGGGCTGGTTGGTGGTGATTTGATGTGTATGTACCAATAGTAAATATGTATAGAAGCTAGGTATGATACGAGTACATATACTCTAAATATACATATAGAAATCTTGTGAAAACGGAACGAGGATTCAAATATAGTTATCTTTTGTGAATATACTTATATTGTTTTATGTATTTAAGTCCTTAAAAAGTGATTAAATACATTACATATACGATATATGTATAAACATTATAGGTTATAAGTATTTATATCAAAAACGTTACTTAAAGTTATCGTTTTGAAAACTTAAGTTAGTAGTTTCAAAATATACTTATAACTTATTGTTATTAATACAAAATGAGATATTAAAACATCCTTAGATCATGTTAAATATGTATATATACATATATATACATAAACGTATAATTATCATATGTTATATAGTTCGTGATATCATCGGTCAAACTAGACGGTCAAACGTTGTGTAAATCTCTTTTCAAAAACATAAGTCTCAACAATTTGGGTTGCTTATCATGTTGGTAAGGTTTAATTTATGTAAATATTAATCTTACAAGTATAGATTGATCGAAAAAGTCCGGGTCATTACAGTACCTACCCGTTAAATAAATTTCGTCCCGAAATTTTAAAATCGTACCTATTTTGCGTCATCGGGAAACAAATGCGGGTATTTTTGTTTCATTTGATCCTCTCGCTCCCAAGTAAACTCGGGACCTCTTCGTGCATTCCAACGAACTTTAACGATCGGTATGTTGCTCTGCTTGAGCCGTTTAACTTCACGGTCCATGATCTCGATTGGTTCTTCTATGAATTGTAGTTTCTCGTCAACTTGAATTTCTTCAAGAGGAATGGTGAGGTCTTCCTTTGCAAGACACTTTTTAAGGTTCGAGACGTGAAATGTATTATGTACTCCGGCGAGTTGTTGCGGTAACTCGAGTCGATAAGCTACCGGTCCGATGCGTTCGATAATTTTGAACGGGCCTACATACCTTGGGTTTAGTTTACCCCTTTTTCCAAAACGTATTACACCTTTCCAAGGTGACACCTTTAACATAACCATGTCACCGATCTGAAACTCTAATGGTTTCCTTCGGACATCGGCGTAGCTCTTTTGGCGACTACGGGCTATTTTCAATTTCTCCTTGATTTGCACTATCTTCTCAGTAGTTTCATGGATGATCTCGGGTCCAGTTAATTGTCGATCTCCTACTTCGTTCCAATAGATAGGGGATCTACACTTCCTTCCATACAGTGCTTCGAATGGTGCAGCTTTAATGCTCGCATGATAACTATTATTATACGAGAATTCTGCTAATGGTAGATATTTATCCCATCTGTTTCCAAAATCAATCACACATGCCCTAAGCATGTCTTAAGAGTCTGAATTGTTCTTTCACTCTGCCCGTCAGTTTGCGGATGATATGCGGTACTCATATCCAAACGAGTTCCTAGGGCCTCCTGTAGTGATTGCCAGAACTTTGATGTAAATCTACTATCACGATCGGATATAATCAGAAGCGAAACCAGGATTTGACGATGAGGGTGGCTTAGACGATGATTAAGTGCAACAATAAAATTTTTCCACGTATCATAACATTGTATTACTATTCAAAATCGAACAACATTACATCCCACTTAAAATAAGCCACGTTGATTAATTTGATAATCCATAATTGAAGGTCGTAAGAATCTCAAACTAATGAATCATTCTTTAACTTACTAAATTTAATGTATTATTGAAACTGGGACTCCATCATAAGATCATGTGGTTGTGGATTATTAAGAACATCTTGCACAACATTATTTCCTTCTAGTTCTCTTTGGTGATCATCGACATGTGCTTGACTTAAAATTAAATATTATTCGTTTTAGACCTAGAATTTAACCAATCAATATTAATTCAATTTTTTTTTCAATACTATACTATTACTATTTACCATATTACTATTACTATATACTATAATTTAAACATAAAAAAAGATTAAAACTAAAATCATTATAACAAGATAAGTAACATCAATCAATAGAAAATTCGATATGTAATAACCCTAAAATAATACTAGTAGCTAATATTCATAATATTAATAAACAATTAGCCTAGTTAATCACAAGAACAATACGAACTTGATCATGATTACACTAGTTATTATATTCATAATACTAAAGTAATTTAATTTACTTAATTAAATGAATATGGTTACTGAACATAAATGGCATTTAATAAAAGAATGAAAATAAAAAAAATAAATGAAAAATCTAACCTTAAACTAGAATTTTCTAACCGAGAGTTAGCAAAAATTTCAAACGAGAACCATAAAAAATGCGAGAACTGCGAGAACTTTTTATTTATAAAGATTTTCACATGTCACTAGTTTGAATCACACATAAACCTTGATGAAGAGTATGAATGAACATAAAATAGTTGAAAAACACTTATATTTTACCTATATAATTAAATATTTAGTTTCTCGTTCACATGTGCATATTTGTTTCCGAACATGTGAACAGTTTCATATATTAACAAATTAAAATGCAATTTGAGCTAATGAACATATGATTGTTAATGATATGTGCATTAATTAATATTTGCATGTAATTTGTTTTATTAAAACGCATAAAAACTATTAAATTAAATAGTTCTCGCAATTCTCAACTTTTTAGTGGTTCTCGTTTGAACCTGCCCCCCAAGAGTTATTGGTTACTCTCGACGAATGTAGTAAATGTGGAATTACGTAAGTGAATTGGGTAGAATTTTAGGTTAATTAAACATTCCGAATGGGCTTATATAATTTTTATGGGCCAGTTAAGGATAGCTTATAAAGGTAAATGAACTTAGATTCAAGATATAATGTATAATAAGTTGGGCTTCTTTAACATGATGGGGGAGGCAGGACATCCACAAGCCCCCATATTGCCTCAGCCCCTGGATATAATGGAAATAGGTATTCCATGCCTTGAAACAATTTCCTTTATGTATAATCGTAATAGTTTCTCCATTCTATCCGTTTCCTTTATAGGCAAGAAATGTGCAGATTTGGTGAGACGATCAACTATTACCCAAATGGTGTCATAACCCCAGGCAGTCTTAGGTAATTTTGTGATGAAATCCATGGTAATACCATCCCATTTCCATTCTGGGATTTCTGGTTGTTGAAGTAATCCTGACGGCTTCTGGTGTTCTACTTTGACTTTGGAACAAGTTAAACATTCCCCAACATATGTTGCAACGTCTGTCTTCAAATTAGGCCACCAATAATGCGTCTTAAGATCTTGATACATCTTTCCAACTCCAGGATGTATCGAGTATCTTGTCTTATGTGCCTCATTCAATATTAACTTCCTTAATCCACCCAACTTTGGTACCCAAATACGGTTTGCAAAATATCGAATTCCATCTTCCCGCATAATGAGTTGTTTCCCATACTTCTTCATTATTTCATTTCCTATGTTTTCTTTAGTAAGAGCTTCTCGTTGAGCCTCTTTGATTTGTGAGTTGAGATTCATGCGAATTTTTATGTTCATTGCTCGTACTCGAATTGGTTCTCGTTCCTTTCTGCTTAAAGCGTCGGCCACTACATTCGCTTTTCCGGGATGATAGCGAATCTCACAATCGTAGTCGTTTATCAGCTCGACCCACCTACGTTGCCTCATGTTCAGCTGTTTCTGATCGAAAATATGTTGAAGACTTTTATGATCAGTAAACACAGTGCATCTAACCCCATATAAGTAGTGTCTCCATATCTTCAACACAAACACGACTGCTCCCAGTTCTAGATCATGCGTCGTATAATTCCGCTCGTGAATCTTCAATTGTCGGGATGCGTATGCAATAACTTTCTTTCGTTGCATAAGAACACAACCAAAACCTTGTCGCGAAGCGTCACAATATATTTCAAAATCATCGTTCCCTTCAGGTAACGATAAAATAGGCGCCGTAGTTAACTTCTTCTTCAGTAATTGAAATGCGTTCTCCTGCTCCGAGGTCCATTCGTATTTCTTCCCTTTTTGCGTTAATGCTGTCAACGGCTTAGCTATTCGGGAAAAATCTTGAATAAACCTTCTATAATAACCGGCTAAACCCAAAAATTGGCGTATCTGCATTGGTGTTTTAGGAGTCTCCCATTTTTCAATGGCCTCAATTTTAGCTGGATCAACCTGAATTCCTTTGCTACTAACAACGTGACCAAGAAATTGCACTTCTTTCAACCAGAAAGCACACTTAGAAAATTTAGCGTATAGCTGTTCTTTTCTCAACAACTCTAATATTAACCTTAAATGCTGCTCATGCTCTTGCTCACTCTTGGAATAGATAAGATTGTCATCAATGAAAACAATAACAAACTTATCTAAATATGGACTACAAACTCGATTCATGAGGTCCATGAATACAGCTGGCGCATTCGTCAATCCAAACGGCATGACCAAAAATTCGTAATGACCGTAACGTGTCAGAAAAGCAGTTTTCGGTATATCTTCTTCTTTGACGTGTAATTGATGATAGCCCGATCTTAGGTCAATTTTCGAGTACACACATGATCCTTGGAGTTGATCAAATAAGTCGTCAATTCTCGGTAGTGGATACCGATTTTTGATAGTTAACTTATTTAATTCACGATAATCTATACACATCCTAAAAGATCCATCTTTCTTTTTAACAAATAGAATCGGAGCTCCCCACGGTGAAGTACTTGATCGTATGAATCCACGATCCAGTAATTCTTTTAACTGACTCTGAAGTTCTTTTAACTCGGACGGTGCAAGTCTATATGGAGCACGGGCAACTGGTGCAGCTCCTGGTACTAAATCTATTTGAAATTCTACAGATCTAAATGGAGGTAATCCCGGCAACTCTTCCGGAAAAACTTCAGGAAAATCTCTTGCCACAGGCACGTCGTTGATGCACTTCTCTTTTTCTTTCTTTTCGACTTTATTAACATGTGCTAGAATAGCATAACATCCCTTTTCTAAACACTTCTTGGCTTTCAAACAGCTAATGAGTTTTAGCTTTGAGTTACCCTTCTCTCCATAAATCATCACCGGCATTTTATTCTTACAAGGAATGCGAATTGCCTTCTTGGCACACACAACTTCAGCTCCTACTTTGGACATCCAGTCCATGCCGACTATTACATCAAAACTTCCTAATTCTACGGGTATCAAGTCAATTTTAAACGTTTCTCCGGCTAAATTTATTTTACAATCACGACAAATTTTATCGGCTTTAATTAGTTTACCATTAGCTAACTCAATCATGTACTTAGCATCTAGAGGTAATGATGAACAATTCAATTTAGTGTAAAAATTTCTACACACGTAACTTCTATCGGCACCAGTATCAAATATAATAGATGCTGATAAGTTATTAATGGTAAACGTACCCGTAACAAGCTCCGGGTCTTCACATGCCTCTCTAGCATTAATAATAAATGCTCTCCCACGTGCAGGTCCGATATTCTTCTCAGGATTCGGGCACTGGCTCTTATAGTGACCTTGTTTTCCACACCCATAACAAGTAATGGTAGCCAAAGCAGTTCTATTTGCATTGGTGGCAGGAGTCTTGGTACCATTTGTATTTGTAACGAGAGCCCTACAATCTTTAGCAAGATGACCCTTTCGATTACATTTGTTGCATACCACATTACAGTAGCCAGAGTGATGTTTGTGGCATCAGTTACATAAAGGATTTTGTCCTTTGTAACCAAAGCTTAAACCACTACCCGCACCTTGCGTGATTTCTTGTTTCTTAAAAGATTGTTGTTGGTTACCTCGATCATAATTTCCATTCCACTTTCTTTTGTTACCTGATACCTTCACATCAGTATTGGATACTTTCTTATCCATGATGACCTGATCCATTAGCTCATTTGCCATGGTTATAGCTTCATGAATTGTCTTAGGTTTCGATGCTGTAACATTTGCCTTGACCTTTTTGGGCAAACCATCTTTGTACATTTCAATCTTCCGTTCTTCGGTTGGAACCAATTCAGGACATAGCAAAACTAATTCCATGAATCGCTGATTGTAGTTGGTGATTTCAGTACCAACAACCTTCAGGCTTTGTAATTCATCTTCCAACTTCCTAACCTCGTTCCTTGGACAATACTCGTTGATTAACATTATTTTGAATTCTTCCCATGGAGTATCATAAGCTACATCTTCTCCTACAGCCTTCACATAATTTTTCCACCACGTGAGTGCACTATCTTGTAAAGTGCATGATGCATACTTGGTCATGTCCTTTTCAACACAACCACTGATTTTAAACACAGTCTCCATCTTTTCTATCCACCGGGTTAAACCGATCGGTCCTTCTGTTCCACTGAATGATGAGGGCTTGCAAGCTTGAAAAGTTTTGTAGGTGCATCCTACACGAGGATTTAGGTTAACTGCAGCAGCTCTTGCAGCCTCGACCCATAACATTCTGTCGTTCACTCGCTGGTTGATGAATTCCTCGACTTCTTGTTCCGTCATTCGATTCAATCGCGCCATATTCTTCTATAAGAATGAAAAGAAAATAATTATTCACATGGAATATTATAGATGTAGTGTATATTTACAGTACATTATAGCTTATTAATAATATGAACCAGGTATTATTATAAAAGCCTTTTCTTCTTATTAGCGTTTTATAATTATATCTAGGGTAGTACCTACCCGTTAATATCCATACTTAATAGCTTAGTACAGAACCAATTACTACCATCTAAATAATACTTAACCATGGAAAATTATTGCATTTCATACTTCACTATTTTACATATGCTTATCTTACATCGAACATTAAGCAAACCACACTAATAATATTATACAAAACATTATATGATCCCATGGTTTAATACGGCAGCGCATCATTTGGTCTATTTTCTAGGACGTTTAGGTTCAAAGAATCGCTTAACGCTTATCCTGGCTGTCTGCCTATATTTTGGCGGTGTCTCCCTATATTTTGGCTGTGGGGCTGAAGAACTGGATGCCGGGATAGAACGAATAGGAATAGCGGGAATAGGGGTGGTAGTGTCTAGTGGAGTTGGTGCCACATCATCCTCACTAAACTCGGGATTTGAATTTTCTAATTCATTAGCCTTTCGTTTCTTTCCTAGTTCGAACTTGTCTTTTGTAATTTCCTGTATTTCTTCCTCGGGTTCACTTTCCTCCTCGGGTTCACTTTCCTCCTCGGGTTTACTTTCCTCCTCGGGTTCACTTTCCAGGTTCTCTATAGTCGGTTCATCCGGAATTTGTGAGTCTTCCCCAAAGATATTATTTTCGTCATCGGATAGGTTAATGACTGGAACACCATCTGAAGATTCTGGTTCGGAGTCGCTGAATGTGATAACAAGTTTTGAGCCCGACATCTATCACACAACAACTAACCCATTAGTACTACATAATATTTACATATAAATTTTAACCAACAATGATAAGCAATGGTTTTTAAATCAGACCCGGTCAAAGTTCAGACTTACTAATGTATCCTAACGACTTATCAGTTAGACACACTAATGAAAACCTAGTTCGCTAAGACCACCGCTCTGATACCACATGTCATAACCCGACCTTAAGCATAAGGACGAATACAATAACATATGATTTCATCGCGAGGTATTGACCTCTATATGCGACATTTTTCAAAAACTGCATTTGTTTTTACAATACAAACCATAGCTTTTATTACAAATACAAGGTTTAAACAACTTAATAAGGATTATCGTTTAGCGATAATCTTAGACTTACAAACTTTACATGTGATAATAACAATACGACCTCCAACATATTTTACATTACAAATCCTCCGATATGCAGTTTTATTTTTGACACAAATATGCATACTCAAGATCTTGCTTAAATTCAACATGTTGCAGCGGAAGCTTTTAGTTATCACCTGAGAATAAACATGCTTAAAACGTCAACATAAAGTTGGTGAGATATACGTTTAATGCCGGCAGCAATATATATATATATATATATATATAGACCACAAGATTTCATATATAAACATTTTAATAAAAATATTCTAAGTGGTTGAGCACTTGGTAACCATACTTAACATTTAATCACGTCGCATATTCCCTTTATTATGAAATCTTACTACACCGTACCAAGTGTAGTCACGAAACGAAGTACTGTGCAACCGTTGAATACTGGTCGTCCAGTCCGGTTGGGGTTGTCAGGCCCGATAGATCTATCAACAGGATTCGCGTTTACAATACCGCTGTAAATAGTAGTTACCAAGCTACAGGGAAGTATGCCAGTGGTACAACTCAACGTAGAATATATTTTTCAGTTACTTGTGTCCATATCGTAAAACATAAAATTCATGTATTCTCATCCCGAAATATTTAGAGTTTAAAAGTGGGACTATATACTCACTTTTGCCTTGAAGATATATATATTTTGACTTGGTCTCCGGTTGATATCACGAACCTATCCATATATAATATATCAATATATTTTCATTTTAAACAATCGTCACGTATATATACTTATAATACTTTTAATGTCTTCTTAGTCCGTAGTTAGCAATTCAATTTTAATGGTTCATATTTAGGTGTTCAATAAATAAATAAAACCCCCATCGAAATAAATAAAACCCCCATCGAAATAAATAAAACCCCCATCGTATTTGTATTGGTCGGGATTAATCTTGACCCATGGTACCTATATTGTCAAGAAGACGTATTGCGTACAATCATGGGATCTTATGATTAATCTTCTCGTATAGTTTATGGGTGATCCTGAAATATATAAAAATTAAATTATGAGTACATATATATAAAATATCATGTTATTTTAGAAAGATGTGATTTATTTAATTTTTCTCCAATTATTTTCGTGGCTAAACTAGTTTTGGATATCCGATCTTGTTTTAGTCATAGTTTCTTCGTTACAACTCCGTTTTCGTTGGTTCAACTTGCCACTTCCTTGGATCGAGTCCTTCTTTAAGAATATGAACTGTAAATACCTTAGTTTGTATTCGAAATCACAGGTCATAGGTCAAACTTTGGTGAAACTTATGAAGTTGATCATTTTCCATCATGTAAACAACCTTAAATGATTATTTTTCTAAAAATACTTATACTTTGAGTTAAATCATGAAATTTTTATGTGTTAACATATTCATAGTAAATATCAATTTTCCAGAAAATAAGCCTCCAATTCAAAGTTCAAGATGGTTTTTAATTATCCAACCCAAAACAGCCCCCGGTTGTACTCCGACGACGTAAATTCAGTTTTTAAGGTGTTCTTTGAAAAACCAAGTTTTACCTTGTTAAGTTAGCATATCCTTATGATATATTACAGGTCTTGAAGTATTTTAAAAGTTAAGTTAGAAGGATCTATTTAGTTTGCAAACAAGTTTGAAAACATTCAAACTATGTTCTTGTTGTTAAAATTTTATACCATAAAATAAGATAACTATATATATATGAATCGAATAAGGTTATGAACAAAGTTACTACCTCAAGTTACTTGGACAAGGTTGCTGTAAAAGAGAAGTAAAAACCTAGAATCAAAAGAGTGGTGGAGTTGGATGAAAGATTGGAAGTAAACTTGTGTTCTTGGAAGGATTCTTGAAGTGTTTTTGTAAGGGTTTTCTTATGGTGATTAAGTGATGTTTTTGAAGCTAGATCTTCATGGTTGTGGGCTGAGATGGTTAAAGGTTTTAAGGCTCTTGAAAGTGTGTTCCTAACTAGCAAAATGATGTAGCAAAATTGAAAATGGATGGAGTATATATGGTGGTGATGGTGGCGTGAATGATGAAGATCATGGACAAAATTTATGTTGTAATTTTGTGTAATTAGTCATACTATCATACAAAAGTAATTACCTTATACTTAAGGCATGAACAAGAGAGTTACCTTATACATAAGGCATGAACAAGGGCTGGTTGGTGGTGATTTGATGTGTATGTACCAATAGTAAATATGTATAGAAGCTAGGTATGATACGAGTACATATACTCTAAATATACATATAGAAATCTTGTGAAAACGGAACGAGGATTCAAATATAGTTATCTTTTGTGAATATACTTATATTGTTTTATGTATTTAAGTCCTTAAAAAGTGATTAAATACATTACATATACGATATATGTATAAACATTATAGGTTATAAGTATTTATATCAAAAACGTTACTTAAAGTTATCGTTTTGAAAACTTAAGTTAGTAGTTTCAAAATATACTTATAACTTATTGTTATTAATACAAAATGAGATATTAAAACATCCTTAGATCATGTTAAATATGTATATATACATATATATACACAAACGTATAATTATCATATGTTATATAGTTCGTGATATCATCGGTCAAACTAGACGGTCAAACGTTGTGTAAATCTCTTTTCAAAAACATAAGTCTCAACAATTTGGGTTGGTTATCGTGTTGGTAAGGTTTAATTTATGTAAATATTAATCTTATAAGTATAGATCGATCGAAAAAGTCCGGGTCATTACACAGGTGAGGGACTGAAGTAAAAGATTGCTTGATGTTTAGTTCTCGAAACCAGCTCCTAAAAGGCTCACCTTCAAACTGAGTACCGTTATCGCTGACAATTTCATTGGGGATACCAAACCTGCACATAATATCTGCCCAAAAGAAGTTTCGAATGCGCCTGCTAGTAATTGTTGCCAATGCTTTTGCCTCCACCCATTTAGTGAAGTAATCGATTGCTACCACCAAGAATTTTTGTAACACCATCCATTTTTTTAAATACACAGCAGAAACATTATACATATAATAATTACATAACCATAATTATGTTTTACAATACCACACGGTTATTATAAATCATCTGGTGTTACGTTAAACAACTATTCTTATGTTATACAAAAGACATCAGAGCCTGTTCTTCAAACATATCCGGCACAACAAGCTCCTCCCAAAACCCTAGCATATTAGCCTACCTGCAGGGGAGGAAGTGAGGGAGTTAGCACAAGGCTAAGTGAATGGCACAATCCTAACAGGTATAAGCATTAAGCATCAAGCTAGCCAGTACACAAACAAGGTCTCGATAACAAGAGGATCGGTGGCCTGGTCGGGCCTTTAATTCATAACTGATCAGGCTAGAGTGTACCGATAGTTTCCTGTTACTGTCTCCCTCGCATAGTATCCAGATGTAGGGGATGCATCGTTCAACTATACTACACGAATAGTAACTCTTGAACCAACCATCAAAATTGCCTCTTGCCCAACTTACAAATTTGGCATAGCTACAAAACCATAACTGCCCCACATGTAAGCTTGTTGCCGCTACAAAACCCACAATCGGCAATATCAACTACCGAACTACTAACCCGTAATCGACATCCAAGGTGGCCACAAGTCACAGAATATAGCACAATATATCATATAATAAGTATTTAGGTGAGTAAGCAACAGTAACAGTAACATAACCCACTACTAAATACTTATAAACATTAGGATAGTTCCACTCACCTGGAAATACAAGAACTCAGTAGTATAATTTCACTGAGCATTCACATTTTCCTTTATCACCTGAGAATATCATTTCTCTAGTTAGTACACTTTTTTAATCAGGTTACACATCAGAATAAATAAACACCACCATACAGTGAACGGGTCAGAATAGCACTTGACCCAAACATACAAACACTATCACTCGCACGGGTAGGGTCCACTCGTGCGACTAACTAACTCACTTGTATGGATGAGTATCCTCACTCGCAAGACTAAAAACCTACTCCCACGAGCGACTTTAAAGTCCACTCGCACGATTAAGTAGCTTACACGCATGGATGGACACTTCATCCGTAAGTGTGAGTGCCTAACTCGCACGGTTGAGCAAGAACAGCAGCAGACCTGAAATTTTAGCTTTTTACATCCAATTTAGATTTAGTGTTTTAAAAACTCATCATTGGAAATTAGACCTTAAGACGATTCCAATAATAGTTTATTTGTCAAAAATGGAGTTACGGTTTGAAAGTTACGACCTTTTCAATTTTACCAAAAACTGACAACTGCTCAACCATGTGGTTGAGCCCTCAATCGAACGATTGAGCCCTCAACCATGTGGTTGAGCCCTCAACTACATAGTTGAGCCCTCAAACGTGTGCTCAACGTGGTTGAGCTGTCACTCGTACGGGAGCTGAAGAACAGCATCTGGTCGCTGTTTTTGAGTTTTTAACCCCCAAAACTCGATTATGCTTGTTTTGGTTGATCCAAAGGCATAATAATACCGTATAACGCATATATAATCTATTACAACTACTAATTCATCAAAACAAACACTTAGGATCAAGAATCAAACCCAAAAATCATCAAAACCCATTTTAACCCAAACCCACTTTTAAATTCACCAAATTCAGTGATGTTTACCTTGTTTTGATCCTTGTAAATGCTAAAATTAGATAAACAAAATCACAAGCTTTGAATTGCACTTTCGATTTTATGAATTTAGGGAACTAATGTATGTTTAGGGTTTAAAGTTTCTAAAAATTGTAAAGGGAAAAATGTACGAAACTATATATTCAAATAGGGGTTTCTTCACTATGAGAAAACCTCTTACGTCTAGCACACGGGTATTTATCAGTTATCTAAAGCACTATGTACCTCATTAGGCGGTCCAAACGAGGTCCAATTCATAAAATAAAATATGTTCTGTGACTCTTGTCACAAAACGCACATAACTGAACACTCAACTAATTATAAACACATAATTATTAAATCACTAATATTAATAAATTAATATTAACTAAGGGTAAAAAGGTCATTTACCGCTAGGCCCAATTCGAAGTTGTTACAATTTTATTCCTCCTAAGCAAGCAATGATAATGTAAATACTGTTAAAGCGTGTATATTACAAAGTATTGCACAAGTGTATTGTTTCATGCGTACCTGTACATGCAGTGATTGGACAGACAATGTCGATAGCCCACTTACAAAATTGCCATGCTGCCGTTATTGGTATCATAGGGTGTCGCGTTTCTCGACTTATCGGTGCATGTTGTTGACACGATTGACATGTCCTTACGACTTCTGCCGCATCATTGTGGATGGTGGGCCAGTAATACCCTATGCGCATCACTTTTGCAGTAATACCCAAGGCACAATACCCCTCATGAACCTCTCGAAGCACCTCTCTCGCTTGATTAGGGCCAATGCACAATAAGTTTGGCCTTAAGTAAGACTTCCTGTATAAGAAACCATCGACTAACGCACACATGGGGGCTTTCATGCGAATCTTGCGCGCTTTTTTTTCATCTGCTGGAAGCCCACCCTCAGTTAAGAATTTCACCAATGGTGTCATCCAATTTGGGTTTTCCTCCTCGATGGGCACAACGGTTAATTTCTCATTAATTAATTTTTCTGTTAGCACTTCAACCCATACGTTTTATACAGATGATCGAAGGCCAAGGCGGCCAATTTATTGAGTGTGTCTGCTTTCTTGTTCTGCCCCTTGGGTACCTGCGTCAGTTGAAAAACATCGAATTCATTTGCTAATTCGTGCACCAGTTCGAAGTATCGTTGCATAGAGACATTGTGTGCCTTAAACGACAAATTGACCTGGTTGGCGACCAACTGTGAGTCCACATACGCGTCCAAGTATTATATTCCAAGTTGTTGCGCTATACGCATCCCAGACAGTAATGCGTCATACTCAGATTCATTGTTAGTCACAGTGAATGTGAATCGGAACGCATAAGTGTGCTCCTCTCCATCAGGACTTGTGAGGACCAATCCGGCGCCCACGCATTCAGGTCGACAAGAACCATCTGTATACATTTTACAGACCAGATTTTCGTAGTGACCTATTGTGGTACTTTTCGCGAGTATCTCTACTTCTCCTGTAGTTTCAGCCAAGTAATCCGCAAGTATCTGACCTTTCACCGCCGTACGCCGGGAGTAATTGATTTCATGCTCTCCCAATTCTATGGCCCACTTAGCCAATCGAACAAAAAGCTTAAGCTTGTACAACACCTGTTATTGAATGTTACTTATCAACAAACCATAGTGAACTCAAGCGCGTATTTAACGTCTTATAAGTTTGTGTAAATAAGAAATCAAGATGCGTGTGTCGTGGCTTATACCTGTCTTATCAGCTGGTCAGTCAACACCATTATTGGATGCGCCTGGAAGTACCTGTGCATCCGCCGATCTATGTGTACCAGTGCACATACCATTTTTTCAATAGGTGGGTAATTGACCTCGCTGCCACTAAATGCTTTGCTGACAAAATACATAGGAATTTGTACATGCACCAAAATAGTGGGAAACGCATAATAAATATTACATTCAGTACCTATTTCAAGCCTTAATATGAGACATACCTGCCCCCTATCTACGAAAAGAATGGAACTAATAGATTCCTTTGAATTCGCAAGATACATCATCAAAGTCTCTCCTTCTGTGGGCTCAGTCAAAGTAGGCAGCTCCCTTAGAAGCGTCTTCATCTTGAAGAAAGCCTTTTATGCCTCCTCAGTCCACTTGAAGTCCGAATTTTTTAATGAATTCTTTAGAGTCTCGAAGAATGGTAATGATCGCTCCGCAGCATTTGACAAGAACCTTGTTAGTGCGGCCAACTTTCCTGTCAAACTTTGAAACTCTTTTCTTGATTTTGGGGAGTTCATTCGTTGCACATCTTTGATCTTCTTGGATTAGCCTTGATTCCTCTTGGCGTAAATATATGCTCCAAGAACGTGCCTTCTTCATCCCTAAAGCTGCACTTCGTAGGATTAAGTTTCATATTGATTTTCCACAGAGAGTTGAACGTCTCCAAGATATCGGATAACAACTGTACCTCTGTGTTGCTCTTGATGACCAAATCATCTATATAAGCTTCAAGATTTCTTCCGATTTGATCCTTGAATGCCACATCCAGTACTCTCTGATATGTTGCCCGCACATTTTTCAACCTGAAAGGAAGTTTCTTATAACAATAGATGCCTTGGTCGGTGTGGAATGCGGTTTTGTCTTCATCAGTTTTGCTATCTGAATCTGGTGGTACCCCTTATATGCATCCAAAATTCACTTGAACCTGAAACCAGAAAGAGACTCAACTTTCCAGTCGATTTCAGGTACATGATAGTTATCCTTGGGGCACGCCTTGTTGATGTCCTTGAAATCGACACACATGCGCCATGAGCCATCTGCTTTTTTTTTATAACCAAAACGGGATTTTCTACCCAATTTTGATACCGCACTTCCCTTAATATGTTCGCATGAAGCAGTTCATCCACTTCCAACCTTAACCACTCACTTCTTTTAGAAGCCATTGGCCGCTTCTTCTGGCGCACTAGAGTCAAGTTTGGATTCGCGTTTAGCTTGTGCTCGGCGATACTTCGCGGAACCCTAGTCATATCACGTTCGCACCATGCAAAAACATCCATGTTAGCTACAAGTGTGTCGAGCAGCTGAATTTTGATTTCGTTAGAGAGGTTGCCCCCAATTTGAATGCTCTTGTCCGGATACTTTAGATTAACGAGAATGGAACTACTTCGTACTTGCTCATCAATCATTGGTAGTGGTTCAGGTGGAGTTACCGAGGCACATATTACCCTTCTAGACTCCGTCCGGATGGTAGCAATACCTTGGTAAGTAGGAAACTTAATCATATTGTGAACTGTAGAGGGATCGGCACCAAATTTCTGCAAAGTTACTAGCCCAAGGAATGCATTATAGCATGAATAAAAATGGACCACACAGAATTCGATGGGGACAGTTCGTGTGCAAGTTGAATCATCATCATCGACCAACTCTAATTCAAGCTCGATGCATCTCAACATCCATGCTGATTCACCGGAAAACCTAAATAGAACGGTCGTGGGCGCGCCTATTTTAGATTTGATCGCCGTGGGGAGTTGCCTAAAGCAATGATCGTACATAACATCAATGTTACTTCATGTGTCGATGTTCAATCACCTTACATTTTATCCGTAATCGGTAATGCGACCTTTGATAATGATGGGAGCATGCGAAGGATTGATTGTTTGCATTGGAGGGAAAGTGATAGCTTCCGCCTCCCATTCCTACAACTGCTCTGCTTTACGTCTCTTGCCAGAATGCCATGCAAGCACCATATTTATCATTTTATCAGAGTTCTTGTCATTACATTTCTTTTGATTTGGCGTATTGTTTTCTGACGTGTTGTTCTGCGACAAAGCGCCTTGTTTTTTGACTGGTTTTAGGTGATTAAGCTCACCTCTTCTTAAGCATTCGATAACTTTTTTAATAAAAGATTTGAAACGATTGATTTCATGTCCATAGTCATCATCGAACTCACAAAATTTTGACTTGTCCCTCCTAGCATAATCTGACATTTTGGCAGGCGCCACAAATGTCAAACAATTGGTTCCGTGGCTAGGAATTCCTTTAGTGTTTTATTCAATTCCCGCATAATCGCGAAATTCTTGCTTGAGAAGTGACCCTTCCCTTGATCAGAATTGCTTGACTTTCGAAACTTGTTATTGTACTTTGATGACGCAGAGCCCTGACCATAACTGTCACCTTTGCACTTTGATCCGCCGGATTGTCCGCGATAAGAACCGTCATCCTTGTAATCTCTATTATCAGAATGTTTGCCACCATTACGCGTAGTGTCTTCTCTCGCACACATATGCTCGTGCGCTTCTTTGATGGCTTCTACTAGAGTATCGGGGACCTTCATGCGAAGGTGTTGCCATAGGGCGAGATATCGATCATTAAATAGCCTGTGTATAAAAACAGATACTTTTTGGATTTCGGGGAATCCAGATATCTTTGCGACTTCCTTGGTATATCGGTCTATATATTACCCAAGGGACTCTATTGACCCCTGCATGATGTAGTGACATTCGACATGCAATTTTTTTCCACGTGCGCATGTTGCGAAAGTTCAGCAAGAAATGTGCCTGAAGATCGCTATAGGTGGTAACGAGCGGCAATGGTAAATTACTAAACCATTCTATCACAACCCCATGCAGTAGAGTTTGAAATTCAAGGCACTTGGTTTCATCATTCCAGGCCTGAACGCGCGCAGTTCCTTCATACCTTTGTAAAAACTCGTCCGGATCTGTCGTGCCCATTATGGGGTGCGAACTTTTCATTAGCCGGTGCGACCTTCATAAAAGGTTTCACCTTCTGACCCATTATTCATGCATAGAAGTTATCCAATACTTCTTCTCCCCTGTCTGGTACCGTGAACGCCTGCGTATACTTGTCTGGCGCAGCTTGAGCCAATATAGCCAATAAATCTTCTTGATTCTTTTTCTTGCTCTACCTCGCAGAATCGGTAGTGCACCCTGAAGACGTACTTGGGGAAAACAAAGATGATAACCTATGAATAGGTGAAGATCTGCACTTTCTACGCACGTTATCCAAGGGAGTACGATCGTCGGTAGGACAACCGACATCGATATTTTGTCCCGCTAGATACTCACATGCGCTTGTGGGCGGCATTACATGCATAGTATGTACTGTTGACTTTAGCATGGGGTATATAAGAATGGACCCCACTGTAGTAACAGGGGTTTCTTCCTCATAATCATAATCGTCGTCCTCACCATCTTCATCAACCAGTGCCCAATACTTGCCGGTGTTCTGTGACGCAACTGGTTGAGACACCGGAGGAATCGTAGCTGACGAAGTTGTTGATTTTTCAGGGAGCTTTCCTGCTCCATTGCTGGGAGTCTTGCTTGTGACAGGGGTCTTGTCCTGGTTTGCTTGTTTCGATCCCGTAAGGTCAGAACCTTGAGAACGAGATGATTGATTGTAACCAGATTTTTCCATTGCTACATGTTACACAAGAACAACCATAAAAAGATTAAAAGCTTGATAGTTAATCATTCGTAACATACAAAATTTCTCATGCAATTCTAGTTATGGTCCCACGGATGGTGCATTTGATTGAACATAAATCTGCTCAAAGAACTAGATTAATGTTGAGTGCAAGTAGGAGTGTTTAAGGGCATTCATAGTTTTGATCTTTGGACCGGTTTACCGTGAATAACCCTGATAGAGATGCTGATCTTCAAGAGGGTGATCAAAGCATAGTCCACCATTAATGGCAACTGCCGCAACAATGGCCACTAAAGGTGGGTGCATAGGTTTTATGTTCAAAGAACATACCTGTTACCATAAGATCATTTTCTAGATGTAATCAGTAATCGAGTAATACAGAAGAACGTTGTTGTGGAATGAAGGAGCTTAGGGTTCTATTCATAATGAAACCCTAACCCTAGATTACCTATTAATTAGTTTGTAGATCCTTCCGAATAACGTTCATAAATAACGAAGTTATAGTTAGAAAAGGATTACGTTTATTTAAGGACAATATTGTATCGCATTGCTTTCGTGCGTGCCAAGCAAAGACTGTTCGCGCGCCTCATAATCAGACACAGTTTAGTCATTCAAGACGTGCATCCCGCACATGATACGCACAAGCGCCATGCGCGTAGGTACGCGTATCATAAGACTGCATCAGGAATCGGCCCTTAGCCCTTTTCTTTTCGCTATGATCCTTGACGAGTTGTCTCGAGGGATACAAGAGTGTATTCCTTGGTGTTTGATTTTTGCTGATGATATTGTGCTTGTTTCGAAATCTACATAGAAGCTTAATAGAAGACTAGAGAAATGGAAGGTGGCCTTAGAAAGAAATGGTCTTCGAATTAGTAGATAAAAGACAGAATATCTTAGATGTTATTTTGAAAGGAATGATAGGGAACAAGATGATAAAGTGAGCATATACATTAGAGACCAGGTCTTGCATCCACAAACTTCATATAGATACCTAGGGTCAGTGCTCAACGCATCAGGGAGGATAGATGAGGACGTGTTGCATCGTATTAAGGTAGATTGGTTGAAGTGGAGAGCTACGACAGAAGTTTTGTGCGGCAAGAAGATCTCCTTTAAGCTGAAAGGAAAATTCTTCAAGGTGAAAATTAGACCTGCCATGTTGTACGGATCAGAGTGTTGCCCAATGATGAAGGAATAAGAGAGAAGGATGGAGGTGGCCGTGATGAGGATGCTTGGGTGGACGTGCGGTAAGACCATGTTGGATATGATTCCAAATAGTATTTTTAGGGAGAACCTGGAAGTTAGAAGCATCATCGATAAGCTAAGAGAAGAACGTCTAAGATGGTTTGGGTATGTGATGAGGCGACCCCTTACCACTCCTGTTAGGAGGGTCGAGACACTTACGGTTGAAGGAGTAAGGAGAAAGGGTAGAC